>NC_041383.1:506032421-506036607 GCF_002162155.2 Triticum dicoccoides
AAGAGACTCAGGCTCCGGGAAGAAGAGGGTGGGAGGGCGGGAAAACAAAGGCAACTTGGAAGAGAGAAACGACGAATAACTTGAAGAGAAGACACCGGTTGAAATAATTGAGGAAAGAAAGCAAAGACTTCGCACGAGTAGGATGGGTACTCAATTACGGACTCCGACTCTGAGATGAAAAAGGGGTGGGCGGGTGGGAAAATAAAACAACTGAGGATTGAACTTGGCAAAGACGAAGTGGCTCGAGTCAACTTGACGAGAAATGCACCGGATGAAAAGAGCTGAGAACCAACTACCGGAAAACCAACTGCGTGATCCTAAAGAAAAATTTGAAGGGGAAGAGGAGTAATTCAAAACACCTACGTCAAGATTCCTCACCAGAGCGACAAACGGGCTGAGGAGTAAAAAGAAGTCCTACTCTCTGATATAACTAGACTCTGAAAAAGTTTTCTTCAGACTTGACAATGGCCAAACTACACGATCAATCAAGGGGGGCTCCTATGGTCGGTCGAGGCTCTGATACCAACTTGTCACGCCCAATATGTGATACTATCCTAAAGAGACTCGAAGGTCCCACCAAGGATAGAACCGCATATTGAAACGCTTTTGCAAGGTGGATATCATTACATCAACATTACATAATAGATGGGGATACATACAAGAGGCATACAATGCCACACGAATACAACATCATCATACATAAGATCAACATCCGACAATGGATGAAACACAAACAGAAGCTCAAACGACATCCACCCTGCTAGCCCAGGCTGCCGACCTGGAACCTATCCCCTGATCGAAGAAGAAGCAGAAGAAGAAGTCCAAAACAAGCAAACATCGCTCTCGCGTCAAGATCATCGCATAACCTGTACCTGCAATTGTTGTTGTAGTAATCTGTGAGCCACGAGGACTCAGCAATCCCATTACCATGTGTATCAAGACTAGCAAAGCTTAATGGGAAAGGAAGGGGTAAAGTGGTGAGGTTGCAGCAGCGGCTAAGCAAATATGGTGGCTAACATACGCAAATAAGAGCAAGAAGAGAGCAAGCGGAACGGTCGTGAAGCTAGCAATGATCAAGAAGTGATCCTGAACTCCTACTTACGTCAAACATAACCCAAAAACCGTGTTCACTTCCCGGACTCCGCCGAAAAGAGACCATCACGGCTACACACGCGGTTGATGCGTTTTAATTCGGATCTAGTGTCAAGTTATCTACAACCGGACATAAACAAATTCCCATCTGCCACATAACCGTGGGCACGGCTTTCAAAAGTTTATACCCTGCAGGGGTGTCCCAACTTAGCCCATGATAAGCTCTCGTGATCAACGAAGGATATACCTTCTCCCAGGAAGACCCGATCAGACTCAGAATCCCGGTTTACAAGACATTTTGACAATGGTAAAACAAGACCAGCAAGACCGCCCGATGCGCCAACAATCCCAATAGGAGCTGCACATATCTCGTTCTCAGGGCAACACCGGATGAACACTACATACAACTAAAACCAGACCTCGAGTTTCCCCGAGGTGGTGCTGCAAGTGGCTCTGGTTCGGACCAACACTTAGACAAGCATTGGCCCGGGGGGCTATAATAAAGATGACCCTTGGGTTAATTACTCCAAAGGGAAAAGTAGGTGGTGGTGAGGCAAATGGTAAAACCAAGGTTGGGCCTTGCTGGAGGAGTTTTATTCAAAGTGAACTGTCAAGGGGGTCCCATAAATCACCCAACCGCGTAAGGAACGCAAAATCCGAGAACATAACACCGGTATGACGGAAACTAGGGCGGCAAGAGTGGAACAAAACACCAGGCGTAAGGCCGAGCCTTCCACCATTTACCAAGTATATAGATGCATTAATTAAATAAGAGATATTGTGATATCCCAACATAATCCTATCCACCATGGAGCAATCTTCAACTTCACCTGCAACTAACAACGCTATAAGAGGGGCTGAGCAAAAGAGGTAACATAGCCAAGCAACGGTTTGCTAGGAAGGGTGAAAAAGGTTAGAGGCTGACATGGCAAATTGGGGAGGCTTGAAGAACAAAAGATAGGTAGCGCAGCAAAGCGATAGAACGAAGAAACTAGCATAGCAATGATACTAATGAGATCCAAGGTTACGGTCATCTAGCCTGAAATCCCGCAAGGAAGAAGAACGAGTCCACGAAGAAGATGAAGCCACGAAGACGAACCAAGCGTAGACGAACGAATCCTCACGAACGCAACGAAACGGTAACTATCGAGAAGAAGCACACAACATGGTAAACACACCACACATGAACAAGGCATGATGCACAAACAAGTATGATGCAATAAAAGACTACATGAAGCTACTCATGGCAAGAGATGATGCAAACAAGAACAACACATCAAGGCAAGTTTAAATGAGGCCGGAAACAACATATAACAATTCCGGTAAGTCCTCATATGCAAATTTCGAAGTTGGTCCAGATATGAATAAACCTCATGTTCAAGTTGTTAAACAGCAATTTAAGATGCACCAAGATTATCTACATGAGATTCTAGTCAAGTTACATATAAAGTTCATTTAATTTGGAGCTATGGCCTAGAAGATATGAGCAAAACAAGTTAAACATAGCATTGATGCAAAATGCATACAAACATCAAGCAAACACACCAAAACAAGGATGCAACATGATAATATGAAACTACATTCAAAATCAAGCAAGTTTCATATAGAGCACACTCAAAACGGAGCAACGGTTCAACACACACACACTATACAAGATATGACAACAATCTGTCCAAAACAGCAACTAGGCATATTGCAAGCATCAAAACAATATGCTACAACATCACAACATAAAAACAAAAGGCATGGACATGATTTATAGGTAAAGCATAACAAAACATGAACACTGAGCTATCTCTAGAAATCACTAGAACATGCTCAAAAAGACATGGCAAGATTGCATATAATAACAGTTTCAGATTTAGCAGAAATAACATCAGGTTGCAATGTTTAGAGCTATCAAACAACATGTTACAGGAACTTAACATGGCAAACAAAGGCATGGCATGATACTACTAAATGCATACATTTAAAGTCCTTTACTGACCATGAGCCAAAAAGGATCAGAAGATATGATAGCACCCATGTAAACATAGCAAGTTATATGACAGATTCAAACATGGCAGGATCAACGATAAGTAGGCATGTTGGTTAGCTTGTACCACTCACCACAGAGAAATACATGGCATGGAAAAGCAACCAACAGTAATAATACATGTTTATGAAGCTAAGAAGGGCAATAGCAAGTTCATAGAGTGCATGGATCACTAGCAAAACACATGGCAAAACTGAACTTCATGTTAACAGGCTGACGACAACATTATTTAGCAATTTGAGAGCAAGATTACAACAAGCTACGGAAAGACATAAATGCAACCAGGGGCATGGATGGATAGAGCATGACATGTACACCAAAACATCCTTAGTGAACATCTCCAGATTATCCATAGAATGATTTGTTGCAGCAGGTTTACATAGCATCACGAAATAACAGATTCAGCCTAGCAAAACAGCAACAACAAGTACCCTACTTAACAAGCTTGATGCACTCAGTACAAGATTCACAAAAATACATGGCAAGCACCCCTGTAAAGATGGCATGATGTAGTTCAAAACACATGTGGAGCTCATGCTCATAGGATGCACACATCAAATGCAACAAAAATGACAAATCACCAAGTTATAACAGTTTCAGCAGATTAACATCATATAGCACTCTTGCAACGATGATTCAGGCATCAAGATGGTCTCAAACGAGCATGGCACAATGGAATTAAATGAAGAGAATCTCTCAACGAACATTTTGATATATTATGCATGCAAAACAGAGCTATATGCACGGAGATATGACAGGTCAAACGGGGCACCAAAATATGACAGAAAAAGGGATGGTGGAATTTCGGGGTCAACCTCGGGATTTCAGATATGGATGCGGGGCGGCACGGGGACCGAGGATGGCCGGAGCTCATCGCCGGAGTCGAGGAAGGAGGCGGCCGGAGCTGGGGAAGGCCGGATCCGAGGCGCTCCTTGCTGGATCCGGTTGGAGGAGGCGAGGGAGAGGCCGGGCGGCGCGGCAGGAGGCCGGGCGCGGCGCGGCGAAGGCTCCGGGCGGCGGGCGGCGGAGGTCGCCGAGGGGCGCGGCGGCGGGGACCCG
>NC_041383.1:506036842-506052821 GCF_002162155.2 Triticum dicoccoides
GCGGGGACGGCGCAGGCGGATAGGTGGCGCGCGCCGGTTGGCTGAGGCGGCGGCGGCTGGACGTGTCCGGCCGATCCGGACGTGTCCGACGGTGCAGAGGGAGGAAGGAGCTAGGGTTAGGGGATTCATCCGCGAAAATTAAGGGGAAGGGCCTATTTATAGATTGTGGGAGCTAGGAGAGTCCAAATGAGGAGCGGTTTTCGCCCACACGATCGTGACCGATCGACCGAGAGCATGGAGGGGTAGTATGGGTTTTGGGCCACTTTGGAAGGGGTGTTGGGCTGCACACAAAAGAGGCCTTTGCGGTTACCCGGTTAACCGTTGGAGTATCAAACGACCTCCAAATGGCATGAAACTTGACAGGCGGTCTACTGGTGATATACCAAGGCCGCTTGGCAAACCTCAGTCCATTCCGAGAAAGTTTAACAACCGCTCACAACAGGAGACAAAAAGGGGGACGCCGGAAGACATAGGAGTGCCGGATTGCAAAACGGACGACGGGGAAAATGCTCGGATGCATGAGACGAACACGTATGCAATGCAATGCACATGATGACATGACAAAATGCAACACGCAAGAAAATGACATCCGGGGCATTACAGCATCACCCCGACATACACCTCACAGTAGTAGGCGAAAATTGACAAGAGAAGAATGGAGTTGGGATGGAGATGAAGGGACTATAACCTGTAACGGTGGAGGACGGTGAAGAAGAAGTCGGGGCAGGGGGAACAAGGCCTGCGGTGACCACACTCACGAAGAAGGGGTAGAAAGTGCTTTCCTGAGCCTCCGACGTGGTGGAGCCAACCCGGAGTGAGGTCTCCCCCTTTTCATTGCTCCCCTCCGCAGTCAGCAGGCGCGTGGCGGCGAGACTCTTCTCCGACACAGTGGGTGCATCCAGGGCCGGCTCATACCAAGTTGGCGGCGCGTCAGCCTTGGCCTTGCGGGGCGCCATTGCTCGCTGAAAAAGAAAGGATTGAAGCGGATCTGGAGATTTTGGAAGCAAAGGGCAAGGAAGGGGATCTGGAGCAGGACGAAGGAAAGCAATGAAGGCAAGCCTTGCCCGTGCTGGCCTTTTTGTCAGTTGGGCGGTTACCAAGGCAGCATGGGGAAGTAGAGACGCCCATTTTGTTCTCATACATGGATCCCATTTCAGATATCAAGGCCTCAAGCCATTTCGCGGAATCTGGGCTCATCATCGCTTCCTCATAGTTTGTAGGTTCATCATGGTCTAGTAACATGACTTCCAGAATAGGATTACCATACCACTCTGGTGCGGACCGTACTCTGGAAGACCTACAAGGTTATGTAGTAACTTGAGCTGAAGTTTCATGATCATCATCATTAGCTTCCTCACTAATTGGTGTAGGAATCACTAGAATTAATTTCTGTGATGAACTACTTTCCAATTCGGGAGAAGGTACAATTACCTCATCAAGCTCTACTTTTCTCCCGCTCACTTCTTTCGAGAGAAACTCCATCTCTAGAAAGGATCCATTCTTAGCAACGAATATCTTGCCTTCGGATCTATGATAGAAGGTGTACCCAACAGTTTTGTTTGGGTATCCTATGAAGATGCACTTCTCCGATCTGGGTTCGAGCTTATCAGGTTGAAGCCTTTTCACATGAGCATCGCAGCCCCAAACTTTAAGAAATGACAGCTTAGGTTTCTTGTCAAACCATAGTTCATATGGTGTAGTCTAAACGGATTTTGACATTGCCCAGTTTAAAGTGAATGCAGCTGTCGTTAATGCATAACCCCAAAATTATAGTGGTAAATCGGAAAGAGACATCATAGATCGCACCATATCTAATAAAGTGCGGTTACGATGTTTGGACACACCATTACGATGTGGTGTTCCAGGTGGCGTGAGCTGTGAAACTAATCCACATTGTTTTAAATGAAGGCCAAACTCGTAACTCAAATATTCTCCTCCACGATCAGATTGTAGAAACTTTTATTTTCTTGTTACAAAGATTCTCCACTTCACTCTGAAAATCTTTGAACTTTTCAAATGTTTCAGACTTGTGTTTCATTAAGTAGATATACCCATATCTGCTTAAATCATCTGTGACGGTTAGAAAATAACGATACCCGCCACGAGCATTAACACTCATTGGACCGCATACATCAGTATGTATTATTTCCAATAAGTCACTATCTCATTCCATTGTTCCGGAGAACAGAGTTTTAGTCATCTTGCCCATAAGGTACAGTTCGCAAGTATCAAATGATTCATAATCAAGTGATTCCAAAAGTCCATCTTTATGGAGTTTCTTCATGCGCTTTACACCGATATGACCCAAACGGTAGTGCCACAAATAAGTTGCATTATCATTATCAACTTTGCATCTTTTGGCATCAATATTATGAATATGTGTATTACCACGACCGAGATACAATAAACCATAAATATTGGGTGTATGACCATAGAAGGTTTTATTCATGTAAACAGAATAACAATTATTCTCTGTCTTAAATGAATAACCGTATTGCTATAAACATGATCTAATCATATTCATGCTCAACGCAAACACCAAATAACATTTATTTAGGTTCGACACTAATCCCGAAAGTATAGGGAGTGTACGATGATGATCATATCAATCTTGGAACCACTTCCAACACACATCGTCACTTCACCCTCAACTAGTCTCTGTTTATTCTGTAACTCCTATTTCGAGTTACTACTCTTAGCAACCGAACAAGTATCAAATACCCAGGGGCTATTATAAACACTAGTAAGGTACACATCAATAACCTGTATATCAAATATACCCTTGTTCACTTTTCCATCCTTCTTATCCACCAAATATTTAGGGCATTTCCGCTTCCAGTGACCATTTCCTTTGCAGTAGAAGCACTCAGTTTCAGGCTTTGGTCCAGCTTTGGGCTTCTTCATGGGAGTGACAACTTGCTTGCCATTCTACTTGAAGTTCCTTTTCTTTCCCTTTGCCCTTTTCTTAAAACTAGTGGTCTTGTCAATTATCAACACTTGATGCTCTTTCTTGATTTCTACCTTCATCGATTTCAGCATCACGAAGAGCTCGGGAATCGTTTTCGTCATCCCTTGCATACTATAGTTCATCACGAAGTTCCAGGAACTTGGTGATGGTGACTAGAGAACTCTGTCAATCACTATATTATCTGGAAGATTAACTCCCACTTGATTCAAGCGATTGTAGTACCCAGACAATCTGAGCACATGCTCACTGCTTGAGCTATTCTCCTCCATTTTTTAGCTATAGAACTTGTTGTAGACTTCATATCTCTCAACTTGAGTATTTGCTTGAAATATTAACTTCAACTCCTGGAACATCTCATATGGTCCATGACGTTCAAAACGTCTTTGAAGTCCCGATTCTAAGCCGTAAAGCATGGTGCACTAAACTATCAAGTAGTTATCATATTAAGCTAGCCAAACGTTCATAACGTCTGCATCTGCTCCTCCAATAGTTTTGTCACCTAGCGGTGCATCAAGGACATAATTCTTCTATGCAGCAATGAGGATAAACCTCAGATCACGAACTCAGTCTGCATCATTGCTACTATCATCTTTCAATTTAGTTTTCTCTAGGAACATACAAAAAATATAGGGAAGCTATAATGCGAGCTATTGATCTACAACATAATTTGCGAAATACTATCAGGACTAAGTTCATGATAAATTAAAGTTCAATTAATCATATTACTTAAGAACTCCCACTTAGATAGACATCCCTCTAATCATCTAAGTGATCACGACATCCAAATCAACCAAACCATATCCGATCACCACGTGAGATGGAGTAGTTTTCAATGGTGAACATCACTATGTTGATCATATCTACTATATGATTCATGCTCGACCTTTCGGTCTCAGTGTTCCGACGCCATATCTGCATATGCTAGGCTCATCAAGTTTAACCCGAGTATTTTGCGTGTGCAAAACTGGCTTGCACCCTTTGTATGTGAACGTAGAGCCTATCACACCCAATAATCATGTGGTGTCTCAGCACGAAGACTGTCGCAACGGTGCATACTCAGGGAGAACACTTATACCTTGAAATTTAGTAAGGGATCATCTTATAATGCTACCATCGTACTAAGCAAAATAAGATGCATAAAAGATAAACATCACATGCAATCAAAATATGTGACATGATATGGCCATCATCATCTTGTGCTCATGATCTCCATCACCGAAGCATCGTCAAGATCTCCATCGTCACCGGCGCGACACCTTGATCTCCATTGTAGCATCGTTGTAGTCTCGCCAGCTATTGTTACTAAGACTATCGCTACCTCTTAGTGATAAAGTAAAAAAATTACATGGGGATTGCATTGCATACAATAAAGCGACAACCATATGGCTCCTGCCAGTTGTCGATAACTTTGTTACAAAACATGATCATCTCATACAACAATTTATATCACATCATGCCTTGACCATATCACATCATAGCAAGCCCTGCAAAAACAAGTTATACATCCTCTACTTTGTTGTTGAAAGTTTTACATGGATGCTACGGGCTTTTAGCAAGATACATTCTTACCCATGCATCAAAACCACAACGATTTTTTGTCAAGTGTGATGTTTTAGCCTTTAACAAGGACCGGGCGTAGCCACACTCGATTCAACTAAAGTTGGAGAAACAGACACTCACCAGCCACCTATGTGCAAAGCACGTCGGTAGAACCAATCTCGCGTAAGCGTACGCGTAATGTCGGTCTGAGCATCCGACCAATCTTAGCACCGAACGTACGACACCTCCGCGATCAGCACACGTTCAGCTCGGGGACGTCCCTCGTACTCTTGATCCAGTTGAGGCCGAGGGAGAGTTTCGTCAGCATGACGGCGTGGTGACGGTGATGATGAAGTTGCCGACGCACGGCTTC
Organism: Triticum dicoccoides; assembly: GCF_002162155.2. NCBI lineage: Eukaryota > Viridiplantae > Streptophyta > Magnoliopsida > Poales > Poaceae > Triticum > Triticum dicoccoides. Next base: position 506,041,723 of record NC_041383.1, read on the forward strand.
GTCTAAGCACTACGACGATATGACTGAGGTGTGTAACTGTGGAGGGGGCACCGCACACGGCTAAAAAATGTCAACTTGTGTGTCTATGGGGTGCCCCCTCGCCACGTAGTAAAAGGGTGGAGGGAGGAGGAGGCCGGTCCTCATAGGGCGCGCCCAAAGTGTGGAGTCCTACTAGGACTCCCTAGTCCTAGTAGAATTCCACCTCCCACATGGAATAGGAAAAGGGGAAGGGAGAAGGAGAAGGAAGGAAGGGACCGGCCCCCTTCCCTAGTCCAATTCGGACCAGTCCATGGGGAAGGGGCGCGGCCAGCCCTGAGGCCTTTCTCTCCTTTCCCGTATGTCCCATTAAGGCCCAATACGAATTCCCGTAACTCTCTGGTACTCCGAAAAATACCCGAATCACTCGGAACCTTTCCGATGTCCAAATATAGCCTTCCAATATATCGATCTTTACGTCTTGACCATTTCAAGACTCCTCCTCGTGTCCATGACCTCAACCGGGACTCCAAACTACCTTCGATACATCAAATCACATAACTCATAATACAAATCGTCATCGAACGTTAAGCGTGTGGACCCTGTGGGTTCGAGAACTATGTAGACATGACCGAGACACGTCTCCAGTCAATAACCAATAGCGGAACCTGGAAGCTCATATTGGTTCCTACATATTATGAAGATCTCTATCAGTCAAACCACATAACAATATACGTTGTTCCCTTTGTCATCGGTATGTTACTTGCCCGACATTCGATCGTCGGTATCTTAATACCTAGTTCAATCTCGTTCTGGCAAGTCGCTTTACTCATTCCGTAATACTTCATCCCGCAACAAACTCATTAGTCATAATGCTTGCAAGGCTTATAGTGATGAGTATCACCGAGAGGGCCTAGAGATACCTCTCTGATACACGGAGTGACAAATCCTAATCTCGATCTATGCCAACCCAACAAACACCTTCGGAGTCACCTGTAGAGCACCTTTATAATCACCCTTTTATGTTGTGATGTTTGGTAGCACATAAAGTGTTCCTCCAATATTCGGGAGTTGCATAATCTCATAGTCTGAGGAACTTATATAAGTCATGAAGAAAGCAGTAGCAATGAAACTGACACGATCATAATGCTAAGCTAATAGATGGGTCATGTCCATCACATCATTCTCCTAATGATGTGATACCGTTCATCAAATGACAACACATGTCTATGGTTAGGAAACATAACCATCTTTGATTAACGAGCTAGTCAAGTAGAGGCATACTAGGGACACTTTGTTTTGTCTATGTATTCACACATGTACTAAGTTTCTGGTTAATACATTTCTAGCATGAATAATAAACATTTATCATGAAAATAAGGAAATAAATAATAACTTTATTATTGCCTCTAGGGCATATTTCCTTAACCCCTCACATTCATCAATGCAATCCATCAACGAAGGATTAATAATGATGGTAGTTTTGATGTTGGGGGTTACCTTGTTGGTGGCTTTGGCCATGAGGCACTAGGCGGTGATGTTCTCGTTGGGTGAATCGAATAGGGACACCCGTGGAGTTGTGGCAATGGCAACGGAGGCCATGGCCATGGCTTCACCATCTTCATTGTCATCCTCATCCTCATTGTACTCTTCTTGTGCCACCAACCCTTTGGTCGAAGTCTTCTTGGTGAAGTTGTTCTTGTCGGGGAAGGACTTGGCTTTGTCTTTTTGGATGAGCTTGCCACCATTGTCTTCCCGCTTCTCGTACACAATAAAGTGTCTCACATTGCCACAATTGTAACATGTCCTCACACGTTGCTTGCCCTTGATGCCACTAGAGTTGTTCTTGTTTAAATTGGGCCTTGAATTCTTCTTGCTCCAAAATTTCCTTGAAGTGAGAGCCATGTTCTCATGATAATCATATTTCGTGTCTTCGGGGTTGCACTCCTCATCTTCCTCTTCATCCTCTTCTTCCATACTAGCCTTGGCCTTCAATGCAAGGTTGGGCTTCTTTGCTCTTTGAGAATGCAACACCGCATTGTCGGCGGTCTTGTCCAAGATCCTCATCGCCACAAACTCATCCAACACTTCACTTGAGGTCAAGGTGTGGAAGTCCGGCCTTTCACGGATGATGGAGGACATTGCCTTGTGGTAAGTCATCATGGCCTTGAGGAACTTGCGCTTGATCCAATTGTCATCTGTATCCTTGATCCGATGATCTCGGAGTGAGACCACGAGGGTGGTAAATCTCCAGTAAAGCTCGTGAGGTTCTTCATCTTCATTCATTGCAAACTCATCGGCTTCATCTTGCACCACTTCATAGTTGGAGCGTTGAATGCTTGCGCTTCCCTTGTAAATGGAAACAACATGGTTCCATGCTTCCTTGGCCATGGTGAATGGTCGGAGATGCACAATATCTTCGGATGGAATTGCATCTTGGATGACAAAGAGAGCATTCTCGTTGAATTGATGGTCCGCGGCTTCTCTAGGGGTGAAGTTGCTTGGGTCATGCGCATAGAAACCTTGCTCAATGATTCTCCAAAGATTAGTATTACATGATTTAAATGACGTTTAAAGTGATAGACCCAAGAGTCAAAATCCTCATTTTTCAAGATCTTAGGAGGAGGACCAACATGATTCAAATGAGTGGAGGGAACCGGTCGTCCATAAGTAGGTGAAGGTTCAGCATGGGCAAAGATGTCGCTACCATTTATACCACTAGATAAAGGAACTTTATCACAAGAAGCTTCCCCCTTATCAGAGTTAGCATCCACCACCTTGTTAGTGGGAGCGACCACTTCCAACGGTGCGTTGGATAACTTAAGTCCATCACGAAACTCCTTGAACATGCCTTTGACCTCGGTCATCATGGAGGTTTTCAATGTGTCCAAAGCCACATTGAATTCCTCACGTGAGACCGGGGATCCCCCATCGGCCGTAGATGAAGACAGATTCACACCGGGGTGCTCCTCCTCACCGTCTATGGTGTCAACCTTACTCTTTGGACGATAAAGTCCTTAATAAAGAGATGAGGCTCTGATACCAATTGAAAGGATCGATATAGTTGACTAGAGAGGGGGGGTGAATCGGCAAGTAACAATTTTTAGCTTTTCTTTACCAAATTAAACTTTGCGTCAAAGTAGGTTGTCTAGATATGCAACTAGGTGAGCAACCTATATGATGCAACAACAACAAGAACACAAGCAAGCAAGAATATAACACAATATAGCTTGCACAAGTAAAGGTGAGAGATAACCAAAAGTGGAACCGATGAAGACGAGGATGTGTTACCAAAGTTCCTTCCCTTTGAGGGGAAGTACATCTCTGTTGGAGCGGTGTGCAGGCACAATGCTCCCCAAGAAGCCACTAGGGCCACCGTATTCTCCTCATGCGCTCACACAATGTGAGATGCCGTGATTCCACTATTGGTGCCCTTGGAGGCGGCAATCAAACCTTTACAAACAAGGTTGGGGCAATCTCCACAACTCAATTGGAGGCTCCCAACGACACCACGAAGCTTCACCACAACGGACTATGGCTCCGCGGTGACCTCAACCATCTAGGTTGCTCAAACACCCAAGAGTAACAAGATCCGCAAGGGATTATTGGGGGGAATCAAATTTCTCTTAGTGGAAGTGTAGATCGAGGCCTTCTAAACCAATCCCTAGAGAATCAACAAGTTTGATTGGCTAGGGAGAGAGATCGGGCGAAAATGGAGCTTAGAGCATCAATGGAGATTAGGGATGGAAGAGGTAGTCATCTCGGAGAAGAAGACTCCCCTTTTATAGTGAAGGGACAAATCCAACCGTTATCCACTTAACCAGCCCCCGACATGCGGTACTATCGCACCAGACAAGCGGTACTACCGCACCCACGACAGATACCAGAAGAAGCCCTTTTGTGTTGACGCTACGAGCGGCAGAACTGCAAGAGCGGTACTACCATGCGCCCTTGCAGTCCTACCGCAAGGCAGGGCTCAACTGGGATGGGAAGGCACGGATGAATAAATTTTCATCCGTGAATACTTACGCTGAGTTTAGATTGGTGCAAAAATCCTACACGGTACCACCGCATCCAGGGAGCAGTACTACCGCATAGGGCGAGGATGTAAAAAATTACATCCGCCCCTACTTCCACGCGAGTAGCAGTGCTGGACCAAAAGTCATGGTACTACCACAACCTAGGAGTGGTACTACCGCAAGATAGTGAGGTACTACCGCATCCTTGGATGGTACTAACGTGAGCCTCTGTGGTACTACTGCTCCCTTGAGCGGTACTACCGCACGCCACAGCACACTACCACTTGGAGTCGTTCATTTTGCAAAGACACGGATAACTGATCAGTGCTCCAAAGAGGCAAGGGAAAGGTGGTGCAAAGGAACAGACGTGTACATGATGATTCCACTCTAACCTTTCCGAAGTGGACCCCCTCTTAATAGTACCGCTTTCCTATGACTCAAATCCAGCAAAAGGAAACATAGAGAAATGCCATCTTCACTAGGCTCCGAGGGGCATCGAATTGTCTTGTGCCATAACATGAGATATCTGAAATGCTCAATGCACACGATTAGTCCGCAAAAGCATTGTCATCAATCACCAAAACCACTTTGGGTGAAATATGCCCTTACAAAAAGTCTCTTTCAAATCATCTACCAAGGTTTTTTTCTTCCTGGATTGCACAACAATATCATCCACATAAGCATGAACATTGTGCCCGATCTGGCCATGGAGGTAATTCTGAACACACCGTTGGTAAGTCGCCTGGGCACTCTTGAGCCCAAATGGCATAGATACATAGCAGAAGACTCCAAAGGGAGTGATGAAAGTTTTCTTCTCTTGGTCCTTAATTGCCATCTTGATCTGATGATAACCAGAATAAGCATCCAAAAAGCTCAAATGCTCACAACCCGCTGTAGCATCAATAATCTGATCAATACGAGGGAGAGCAAAAGGATCAGCCGAACAAGCCTTGTTAAGGTCTGTATGATCCACACACATACGCCAAGTGCCATTTTTCTTAAGTACCAGCACCGGGTTAGTCAACCACTTAGGATGAAAAACTTCAATCATGAACCCTGCCGCCAAGAGCCGGGCCACCTCTTCACCAATAGCCTTGCACCTTTCCTCATTAAAAGGACGCAGAAACTGCTTGATTGGTTCAAACTTGGGATCCACTTTAAGAGTGTGCTCAGCCAGTTCCCTCGGTACACCTGGCATGTCAGAAGGCTTCCATGCAAAGATGTCCCGGTTCTCATGGATGAAATCGATGACCGTGATTTCCTATTTAGGATCCATATTAGCACTGATGTTGAACTGCTTGGACAAGTCGCCATGCACAAAATTAACCAGCTTAGTGTCATCAGACGACTTAAATTCAACAGGGGGTCATTCTCTCTAGTTGGCTTCTTTAAAGGGGTCATATCTGGCAGGTCAACATTGTCCTTATAAAACTTCAACTCCTCAGTGGCACAGACCAACTCAGCATAAGCAGCATCACCCTCTTCACAATCCAGAGCAATTCTTCTATTACCATGCACCGTGATGGTGCCCTTATGACCTGGCATCTTAAGATGCAGATAAACATAACACGGTTGTGCCATAAACTTGGTGTAAGTCGGCTGCCCGAACAAAGCATGGTACGAGCTTTTGATACCACCTCAAAGGTCAACTTCTCAGCTCTAGAGTCATGATCATCTCCAAAGGATACCTCCAGTGTTATCTTACCAACTGGATACGCCGATTTACCAGGAACCACCCCATGGAAAATAGTAGAAGACGCCTTAAGATCTTTGTCAGTCAAATTCATACGACAAAAGGTCTCATAGTAAAGGATATTGATACTACTGCCCCCATCCATGAGCAACTTAGTAAGCTTATATCCTCCTACCTTGTGGAGAAACCACCAATGCCAACTGACCTGGATTGTCAACCCAGGATGGGTGATCCTCACGGCTCCAAACAATAGGCTGCTCAGACCACCTTAAATGACGAGGCACCGCCGGCTCAACAGAGTTCACCGCCCTCTTATGGACTTTCTGATCTCGCTTCCATAGGCTTGTGGTGAACACATGATACTGACCACCATTCACTGCTTAGGATTACTCTGATAACCAGGCTACTGCTGCTGATTCTTAGCCAGATTGCTGATTAAAACCACCGTGATTACCTTGGCCTTGAAAGCCAGAGCTTGAGCCGCCACCTCCAAAACCAGGTCCATGAGAACCGAAACCTGAACCACCATGCATGCCATGATTATTCTGAAAAAATTTAGAGATTTTGTACTCCCTCATGATGAAGCAATCCTTCCACAGATGACTGGCCGGCTTATCCTAGGTCCCGTGCTTCGGACAAGGTTGATTCATTATGGCTTCAAGGTTGAACTTTAGCCCTCCAAACTAGGGCGCTTGAGCTTTCCCCTTATGACATTGGTTATTATTCTGCGTGCTGGTGTTAGCCACAAAATCTAAACCATCGTCCGCCTTACGTTTACCATTACCACCTTGACCCGGCATGTTATGTTGTCCCTTTGCATTGCCACCCTTCTTCCCACTTCCCAGTCTTCTCCTCACCAGACTCAGGATCTTTAGTGCTATCAGAGTCGGCATACTTGACGAGAGCTTCCATGAGCTCCCCCCATATCATTGCAATTATGCTTGAGCCGCCCCAATTTCCGCTTAAGGGGAAGGAAGCGACAATTCTTCTCTAACATCAGGACTGCTGAGCCGGTGTTGATACTGTCCGATGAGTGTATAATAGCTGAAATCTGGGGCACCCAATTGGTTGTTGATTCACCTTCACCTTGAACGCAGGAATCCAGATCCACAATTGACATAGGCTGCTTACACGTGTCTTTAAAATTTTGAATAAACCGCCTTTTCAACTCTGCCCATGATCCAATGGAGTTAGCGGGCAGGCTTTTCAACCAAGTACGAGCCGGCCCATCTAACATCGTAGTGAAATATTTAGCACATACAGCATCATTGACCTCTAGCATCTCCATAGCCATCTCATAACTCTCAATGCAAGCCTCTGGGGGCAGATCCGCCGTGTAGTTAGGCACCTTACGGGGGCCTTTGAAATCTTTAGGCAAGCGCTCATTGCGTAAAGCTGGCACTAAACATGGCACACCCAAGGTTCTAGAGGTCACTCCTGCCTCCATAGATGCTGGCGGATAAACCGGAGATTGTTGTTGAGCCGCCAATTCCGCCTCATGGTGTGCCCTGCCCTGGTCCACCAAAGCCTGAGCATCATTACCAGCACGGCCAGGCCTACGAGGCTGATTGCGGTGCCGTTCACTGCTTGACACAGCGAACTCATCAATATGCCTTCTATAACTCTAGCTTGGGTGTGGTGTTGAATGGATACGATCACGACTATATGAATAAGCCACGTGTTGGGCCACAACCATCTGAAGAAGCTCTCTAGCTCTCCGTATTTCCATTGCCGCTGGCAACTCATCCTGAGTTAGGAGAGCCGCCAGTCAAGTAGCCGCAGCTATCATCTTATCCAAGGGGTTAGAAAATGCCCCGGGGGCGTCGGAACATGCTGAGGAGGGGTTAAGTTCAAACGTGGGGGGTCTGTAGCACATGGCTGAACCGGTTCTCCAGCCGCCGGTGCCTCAACGGCCCGATCCACGCCAGGCGGGTTACCAGTTCCTACCCCAGGCGTGTTAAAAATATTCCTTGCATCGTAAGCCGGGGGTAATCGACTCACATGCCTTCTGTTAAAGACATCGTTTAATGCGTCCCGGTCTAGGCTTAAGCAGAAGCTCTCTGCCTGAAGACGTTCTGCCTCCCTCTGCAAGGCGGCTCGCTCCGTTGCCATCCGGGCGCACTACAAAAAATACACTTCCGTGATGATACATGTTTGTCATAGTAGGTCATGTTTTTGGTCATGCATGTACATCCATGACGATTTTATGACAGAATCAAGATAGTCATACATGTGCTGTCGTAGAAGTGTTCCATGACATTACCAAAATTATCATCAAGGAAGTGTCCACTTCCATGATCATAAATGGCGTGTCATGAAAGTGCTTTCATCAAGGGTGATCGACACATGGCATCCACCATAACGTGTCGTTGTTAAGCTACCGGGTCCAGTTTTGGATCCGATAACCCATTAACAGCCCTGACCAATGAGGATTTTCCGTGTGTAAAATTCTCATTGGCCGGAGGAAACACATGTTGGCCCACCGTTGGGACAGATGTCATCCACTCATTGGACAGGAAGCGCCTATGATAGGTCAACATGTGGCATGACCCAACAGTGGCCCATTCCGGTGAAAAAGGTCGGCCCAGTAAAAATTAGCAGGCCAGCCCATATAAGGCCTACTTGTGGCAGGTCCATTTAAGCCCATGACCCATACGAGATGTGCCAATTCGACCCGTCAACGGCCTGTTAAAGATTTGACACATTGCAGCCCATCGTCAGTTCGAGCCCGTTAAAAGCCGGCTATATATTTGGGCTCAACTGGCCCGATGTGATTTCGGCCTGTTAACAGCCCATTCAAGGGATGGGCCAATTTTCATGATATACATCTTTCGGCCTTTTAGCGACCCATTTAAGTGTTGGGCTAATTTTCGGCCCGGTGTGTCTTTCAGCCTATTGACGGCCCATAAATGAGTTGGGCCATTTGTAGTCGGACCTGCGTTTTGGCCTTTTAGCGACCCATTTAAGTGTTGGGCCAATTCCCGGCCCGTTGTGTCTTTCATCCTGTTGACGGCCCATAAATGAGTTGGGCCATTTGTAGTTGGACCTGAGTTTTGGCCTTTTAACGGCACATGCTCTTCATGGTCCAATACCAGCCCGGTTTCTCTTTTGGCCTGCTAAAGGCCCACAACACAGTTGAGCCATTGTCGGCGTTCTGGGAATGGGGGTCCCCAGACTTGCCTGCCTGCGGCCTGCGGCATGGCTCAAGCCATGGCCCAGTGCGGCCCATCTTCATCAAATCAAGCTCAAGACCCTCGCGAGGGACCAAGCCTCGCGGGGCGGACGACAGGAAAGCTTCCTCGGGAGTAGCCTCGTCAGGCTGGCTCGCGAGGAGGCGAAGAGATCAAGGCAGGGGTACCTCGTGAGGTGCCCGTGACGCAAGCCATGACGATCAAGGCCAGGCGGGTGCCAGGAGGGTGCAGGCCTGCGTAGTGTGCTTGTTTCCCCTTTGGTGCAAAGGGAGCAAGCACAGGACAAGGCATCAGGCAAAGGCTACCATTTCGGTGCAACAGGACCAAGACCAGCGGAACGGCAGGAAGGAGGTCACCGTGGAGCCTAGGACGACATCATCGTCAGAGCCTTTGATAGGCAGGGACCAACTTTAGTCAGGATAAGTGTACTAGATGTTCCCCTTCAAAATGGCCAATTGTTGGCGCCCTTCCCGCTCAATATTTGGGAAGAGGACCAGGGCCTCTCACTCTATATATAGGTCTAGCCACCATAGTATAGAGGCATCTGGTATCTGGCATCGGGCATCTGGAATCGACCCCTCCAAAGGGACAACACCACCACAAGAACACCCCTCGCGAGGCTATTCTTCCTTTGTACTGTTCTTCATCAGCCCCAGAGGCAATCCACCACACCACACACTGGAGTAGGGTATTACACCGCAATGGTGGCCTGAACCAGTATAAATCTCGTGTCCCATGTGTGTTCATATTGCTAAGCCCAGATCCTTTGCGAGGCGATGAGACGCGAGTTGGAAGAGGAGACATTTTCATGCGCACCCTAGAGTTCGAACCTCAAGGGTCTGCCGAAACATGCAATCCAACAGCCATTTACAGTACGACCTGACTTTTGGCCTCTTAGCAGCCCATGCTCTTCATGGTCCAGTACGAGCCAGTTGTCTCTTTTGGCCTGCTAAAGGCCCATAGTATAGTTGGGCCATATGTAGGCCGACCTTAGTAACTGATAATACCCAAGTGCAGGGAATCATCGAAGCAATTTCCAAAGGTGGAAGTGATAAGCATGGAGTGTCGAACCCACAAGGAGCTAAAGGCAAGATCGATATTCTCTCAAGTCCTATCTGCCACTGATACGACTCTACGTACACCAAACGTTTGCTTCCAACTAGAAATGAGAAATAAAACTACGTTGTGGGTATGAAGATGATAACTTTGTATGATATCGAAGAGCTAAAATATAAAAGTAGGTGTTGTTATCATAAAGTTAGAATATATTACTAAATATTATAAATAGCGAGTGTGGAATAATGATGGGTTGGTGTGCGGAATTGTCCTAGGAAATTGTTAACAAGACCGGTGGTCGTCAGTGCAATTTCATATGAGGGAGAGCATAAGCTAACATACTTTCTCTTCTTGGATCATATGCACTTATGATTGGAACTCTAGCAAGCATCCGCAACTACTAAAGATCATTAAGGTAAAATCTAACCATAGCATTAAAGTATCAAGTCCTCTTTATTCCCATACGCCATGACCCACTTATCCGTGTTTCTGTTTCTGTCACTCACGCAACACAGACAATAGTAAACCATGGACATATTGTAGCAACCTACAACGGGAATCCCTCACGCTTGCGCGCACAGAGGGCACCATAGGACAACACCAAAATAAAACATACAACTCATACCAATCTAGATCATCAATCAACCCAAAGACAAAGGATATCTACTCAAAACATCATAGGATGGCAACACATCATTGGATAATAATATGTGGCATAAAGCACCATGTTCAAGTAGGGATTATAGAGGGGTGCGGGAGAGTGGACCGCGTAAAAAGATGAGGGTGGTGATGATGATGGTGATGTTGATGAAGACGATCACCTCGGCGATGATTCCCCTCCCGATGGCACTCCGGCGCCACCGAGAGAGAGGAGGAGAGGTTCTCCCCCTTGTGCTTCCTCCTCCGTGGCCTCCCCCTGGAAGGGGAGAGGTTCTCCCTCTGGTCCTTGGCCTTCATGGAGATGATGGCCCCTCCGGGATCCTTCTCCATGGCCTCCGGTGATGATGGCCCCCTCCGGCAGGGTGCCAGAGAGGGCCTAGATTGATTTCTCGTGGTTACAGAGGCTTGCGGTGGCGGAACTTCCGATCTAGGTTGTTTCTGGAGGTTTCTGTATTTATAGGAATTATTGGTGGAGGTCTCACGTCAGGGGGGTCTTTGAGTCAT
>NC_041383.1:506053461-506083953 GCF_002162155.2 Triticum dicoccoides
ACCCTCGTGGACACCCCGGGACTCTTCTGACCCAACTCTTTTACTCCGGGGGCTTCTTTTGGTCCATAAAAAATATTCAAAAATTGGCACATCAATTGGACTCCGTTTGGTAATCCTTTTCCGCGATACTCAAAAACAAGGAAAAAACAGAAACTGGCACTAGGCTCTAGGTTAATAGGTTAGTCCCAAAAAATCATATGAAATATCATATAAATGCATATAAAACATCTAAGATGGATAATATAATAGCATGAATACTTCATAAATTATAGATACATTGGAGACATGTTAGTAACGTCCTGTTAACGGCCCGTGAAATCAAATGGGACCACCTGTTTCCCACTTCGATGTCGGCCTGTTAACGACCCGGGAGGTAAGAGGGCCGACCATTAACTTTCACCCTGGTAATGACCCATTAACTTATTGGGCCCACTAAAGTTCGTACATGTTTTTAGGCCAAATTAGATAATTTGAGCCCATTCCAACAAGAAATTATGCACAGAACCAAAACCGATCAAGCAAAGGTACGACATATAGGGAAAAACGTTGCACATCCAGCATATATTATAGTAAAGTACATCCACTGGGCAATCAAAGATTGATGCCAGTGCAAATAAATGAACAGAACCTAACGATCTACAACATCACAATCTGCAACCTCAGCGCGGATGACGCCCATAAGCATGTGGGCAAGTTCTTGCTGCTTTGCTACATTGTCTCTGAATACATTGACCAGTTGTTGTTACACACGAATGTGCACCTCTGATTCCTCCACCAATTCCATCATTGCTTCAGCCATTAATTGGTTCACAAACATACATTTTTTCCGTTGCATTCGAGATAGAGGAAACTGAACAGATTTAGATGGCAATTTTGGTAGGCTTGTATTATTGATAGTGTAGAGTGTCTCGGCCACTCCATCATAACATAAATTTGGAGGGGAACCGAACAGATTAATCATGAGTTATTGCCATATTACCTGGCCTAGATTTATTGGAAAGAAACAATGGGGTTGCCTTGCTGTTTTTAGAGTTTGTCTTCTTATCTTCAGCATCCTGCACCAAATTAACACACTAGCATTGCTATCATTGGCCAAGTCAGATGATAGGAAAACAACATTGACACAACGAACGTTTGGGCAACTAGCCTACACCAAATTAACACAATTTGGCACAACTATCATCAGCCAGGTAAGGTAATACGAAAGCAACATTAACACAATGAATGAATGCGCAACCAGAGCGGCACTACAATTCAGTAATGTGCATGATATGAGATAGTACACTCATGCAGCTCAGTATGCAAAATTACCAGGCAGTTTTCCTTAAAAAAATCAACATTGGCGCCTTCAACGTTTTGCTACAACCAATTTTAGATCATATAAAGGTTGGATTCACGCGGATTAACAAAATACATGCTGATGTAAAAATATAGTGATATACAACAGGTACTTACATCAGCATTGGAGCACAGAGAATTCCCGCAACATATTTTCCTCGAATACGATCCCAATGGAGGAAGTCTTCTATCGTTTAACCTTATTTTCTAAAATAGAGATGGGTAAGAAACATGTAGAAAATATGATCAGAATGCTATAAAGTTTCATGATGCGAGGATACGCACACGCTTCTTAGAATGGAGTTGACAATCTTTTGCTGGACTGGAGCGGACTAGTTCTTTGGCCACTGGAATTTGCTTATTATCAGTGGGAGTTGGGTTTCTCTGTGCTGGAGCAGTATCTACGAAAACTGGAGTTGGTTTAGTATCTCCTGGTGTTTGGATCTTTTTCAAAGACCTGGTTTGTAACCCTTGAGATTCTAACATAGCCGTCTTCCCCTTGCATGCCTTCTATAGAAGAATGGTGGTTCAATTATAAAACATGATACAACAGAGATGGAAGAGGTACTAAAGAATAGAAAGGCATGACATATTGACATGTATTCCCTCCATCCGGAAATAAATGGATGAGTCTAGTCATATTTCAGTTCTAGATACATCCAGTTTTATCCATTTCTGCGACATGTAATCCGGATGGAGGGAGTATGATGTAAGAGCTAGGGATACGACATGGCAATAGTGTAAAAGACACTACTTGAATGTAAAACTATATGCTAGCAGAATACATACAGAAAAACACTAAGGCAACATATGTGTGTATGATTGGGAAACTAAGATGGCATTGCAAGAGACCACTAGAACAACACTTCAATGTAAAAGAAGAACATGGTATGGTAGACAGATGAAGTACATACTTATGAATAACAATGCATAAGATATTCAGAAGCATGATTTCCAAACTAAGCAGATGGCATTGCGATAGAGTAGAATGACAAAACATGTTATCATGAATGGAATAGGTATTGAAAAACAGGAAGGCATGCCATATTTACATGCATGATCAGCAGGCTAAGCACAAGGCATTGCAACAAAGTAGATGCACTCCAGGAAATTATATGCATGTTGTACCCATATCAAGGGCCAAGTAAGAGCAAGGACCTTGTGGGGTGAATAGGATTCATCATCTTTCTGCAAGTCTTGTGAAGAACTGCCTTTACATGTTCCATCACATTGGGTATCATTGACGTCAAGTTTGTTGGCTGTTACATTGCTCCATGAGGTTCTTGTGGATAAATCAGTGTGTGTAATTATATCTGACATGCATGGAAGACAACTAGTAGTTAGATTTATGTAATGAGTGCCTATAGGAGATGACATAAATAGTAGGACTGGGGTTAACTAGCAGCAAGAAGTCTCAAAAACTAAAGGGAGAACACAGATGAAAGCTATAGAATATGTATCATTTGTACTCGAGATTAACTAGATGGCACATAAAAGTATTAAAGAACAACATAGGTAATACTAGAAGTGGTATAATATTATAATCACTAGCCTGTGGGATAGCATTTGTTGATGGATGATAACTATGGAACAGTGTTACCTAAAGAACAAGTCTCTTAGCTGAACTATGGAACAGCATTAACTCCTGAACAAGACCCGTAAGAGATCAGCATGAATATACAGTGAAACGTGATAATCTATTTTCCATGCTTAGATGAATAACACAGCCATAAATGTTGCACACAAGTAAGATGAGGGTACAACCTATCTGGCCGCCATCCATAGGAGTGAGCATCATGTGCTGACTTGTCGATGGCCCTACAGTTGTTGTGGATGTCCATGTCGGGCATGCGTGTTCAATGAAGGGAATTGTTGAGTGGGGACTATAGCTCCCTTCTGGTGTATGCTTCCCTTGTTGGAGCAGCTGTGGTGAGTCGGAAGACGGTGTGGCCTAAGATGCAGAAAACACATAATGTTAAGAACGACACATCTCTTTAACCTGAAGAAATACCCTCAGACATTAACAGCAAGGCACGAGAGTGGTCACATGTCTGTTGACTGAAAACTAAATTGGGGTCACACAATTTTATTTTATTTTGGTACTGTCCGATCTACGCGGGATGGCTTGATGGCCATCTTATGCCTCCCAGCTGACACTGTTCGGAATCTTCCCCGAAGAGTCAGTGACCAACGGCAGAGCAGCCTGCCTCCGCCGTCTGTGGCCTCGACCAAAACCCCGCTCCCCGCCCCACTGCACTACCGTGGTTGCGACACCCCCGGGCGAATCCACAAAGACTTGTCGTCATCCAGATCCGGCAGCGGCAGTACCTTCAACCCACGCAACTCTAAGATAGCCATCTAAGTGTTGCTTTAATGGCGAACTTGCGCCCCCGTGCCCTTACGTTAGACACCAGCCAATCGGCAGCCTAGGAGCTCCGCCGCCTCGAGGGAATGGACTGGCCCATAATAAAAATTGTCCGCAGCCTGGAACTTGCTTCTTACTATTGGGACTCGATTGGCCCATAATAAAAATTCAGACAACTGATGCCTAAATAAAGTAATTTGAGATGAGGGTGCGACCTATCTGGCAGCACGGTGAAGTCGGTAGCTCCAGCTGCCGACTCGGTGAGGCCGGCGCGGTTGCGGTGGCGACCGGCGGTAGGGAGCAGAGATGTCGCAATGGTCGACAGCTACTATCGGTGTCAAAATCGGCGGATCTCGGGTAGGGGGTCCCGAACTGTGCGTCTAAGGCTAATGGTAACAGGAGACTGGGGACACAATGTTTACCCAGGTTCGGGCCCTCTCGATGGAGGTAATACCCTACTTCCTGCTTGATTGATCTTGATGATATGCGTATTACAAGAGTTGATCTACCACGAGGTTAGAGAGGCTAAACCCTAGAAGCTAGCCTATGGTATGATTGTTGTTGTCCTACGGACTAACTCCTCCGGTTTAAATAGACACAGGAGGGGGCTAGGGTTACACAGAGTCGGTTACAGAGAAGGAGATCAACAATCCGGATCGCCAAGCTTGCCTTCCACGCCAAGGAGAGTCCCATCCGGGCATGGGACGAAGTCTTCAATCTTGTATCTTCATAGTCCAACAGTCCGGCCAAAGCATATAGTCCGGCTGTCTGGATACCCCCTTATCCAGGACTCCCTGAGTAGCCCCTGAACCAGGCTTCAATGACGATGAGTCTGGCGCGTAGATTCTCTTCGGCATTGCGAGGCGGGTTCCATCTCCGAATACTCCAAGATAAATTCCGAACACAAGGACCATGTCCGGCTCTTTACATACTGCCGTAGAGAGAGAACAATAATCCACGAATCTAATCTGCTGACAGTTCTTTGAAGTGACATCACACCACGGTCCGGCTTTTATTCGAACCGTTTTTTATAACCCACTACCGCACACATTACGAGGTGGTTCCTTCGGCACGTCTTGTCCAAGCAGAGATCGTGTCCCTCTTATCGTGGGATCCCCATCAATACGGGTATGAGTAACCCAACCATGTCGTCAAATGCGGTGAGTGGGGAACGAGCAGGTTTTATTAGGCAAGAGGGGAGGCGCAAAGTTTCATCGCCTTTATAAAGAGGAAAATCCCCCTCCTTTCCATCCACGCCTTTCTCCTTCTGCTAGTCCCTTTCCTTTCGCTCGAGCCCTAGCGCCCAAGCATTCATCCTCCCACCAATCAAAGGTTCTCCAAAAATGTCTGGATCCGAACCAGGAGGCAAGTGGATGGCCTCCTTCGTCCAGGAGAAGGATATTAAAAAACTGCGGGCGGTCGGGTATCTGGCCAAGAAAATCGGCCACCGTCTTCCGACGGTGGGACAGATTGTCCCTACTCCGGAGCCCCACGAGAGGGTTGTTTTCCTCCCCCATTTCGTCCGCGGGCTTGGGTTTCCCCTCCACCCTTTTGTTCGCGGGATCATGTATTATTATGGGATTGATTTTCATGATCTATCCCCCAATTCCTTCCTCAACATCTCGACGTTTATCGTCGTGTGTGAGGCATTTCTCTGCATCTCGCCGCACTTCGGATTGTGGCTGAAGATCTTCAATGTGAAGCCCAAGGTGGTGAATGGCGAACACGCCGAGTGCGGAGGCGCCATGGTGAGCAGGATGCCCAAGGTCACATGGCCAACGGGTACTTTCAATGATTCTGTCAAGGAGTGACAGCAGCAGTGGTTCTACATCACTGGGACATGCGTAAAAAATGGGTCGCTTCTCCTGAGTTTCAATCTGGAGCCCCTTTGCGGCTTACATCCTGGCCCAAGAAGGGCGTGAACTGTTCGTCGTCCGACGAACTGTCAGTCATCCAGGCGCGTGTCAAAGGCATGGAAGACAGGGCCATCAGGCTTGTTGACATAGTCTAGGTGATGCTAGTCCGCCTGATCCTTCCTTGTCAGCACAGAAGCTGTGATTTGTGGGAGTATGACCCGGCCGAGCACCAGACCATGCGGGAGCTTTTCGGCTCCTCGCACAAGGACATCTGGAAGGTTTTCTTTAAGTCCGGCAAACTGTGGCCGGACTCCGCCACGGACCGCGGGTACCAACTGTCCCACCCCGCTAGTCCGGTAAGTCATGATTATATCTCGACCATCCACATGTCTCGAGGGAGATGTTTTTTAACGTGCTTTTTCATGATCACCTTAGGGATGGATGAAGAAGGCGGGGCGGATTCATTGTTCAGCCCCGTTGTCGGAAGAACCGGACGGACCACTTCTGACGAAGATGCTGGTCCCATCGCCTTATGAGGCACCGAAGAAAGAGGCCAACAAAAAGGCCAAGGAGACCCGGAGTGGCCTCCGTCGTCGCGGTGCCTTGGACACGAAGTCCGAAGACTCCAGTGACCATCCCTCTTCCGAAGAGGGTGAGGAGGAGGAAGAGGTCGAGGAGGAGGAAGAGGACGAGGAGGAGGAAGAGTACGAGTCCCCTACGAGGGGGAGGAAGAAAAGGACAACCTCCTCATCCTTAGAGGCAGATTTGCCTAAGAGGGGATGAACACTCATCCCCGAGGCGTCCACCATAGCTACCGACAGCAGCCCAGAGTGGGATCCTAGGGCCCAGCCCCTGGTAAACTCATAAGTGTATGAAATCCGAACATGTCCATGCATCCGGAATTATTAGAGTGTAATATTTCGATTTGCACCGTGCTTTTTACAGTCCGGCGAGGTCTCCTGCCAAAAAGTCCTCATCGGATGATTCGTTGAGTTCCAATGCCTTGGAGAGCGAGACTCCTCCAAGGGCCCTTTGCCCAAAGTCTGGTTGTGACACCGAGGTGTCGTCCCAAAAGGACCTGAGCCAGGGGGGGCGTACCTCGGGGGCCGGACACGTGGGACGGTGGGGGCGATCTTAGATTCGGCCCACGGCCGGACACAGTCCCGGAGACCGTTGAGGCTCCGGGATCAGGCAGGCAACCCATCTTAACTGGAGGGGGCGATACTGCTCCACCTGCTACCTCTGTCCAACCAAAGGTGTCGGGCGGCCTATTGACAGCGCTGAAGAGCGCTTCCATCATTGATGAACATTGCGCCCTTATGGGCGTGGTGATAGAAAAGATTCAGGCCGCTGAGAGCAGACTGAATGAATCCTGCGTCAGCCTTATAAAAGGCTTGGAGTATGTTTAGAAGATTGTCATAGTATAGATAGTAGCCCCTGATACACTGTTCGGAGAGGGCAAGAACCGGACAGGGGATCAAATTTTTGTCAGCAGGAGACTCAGCTAATGACATATATCTATTTCTTTATGAATCAGGCGTCTGCAGCGACTGCCTCCTCTCATGCTACGGAGGTGTCCGGACTCAAATGGAGTCTGGAGCGGGCCGAAGAGGAACTCGGCCGAGTGAAGAAGTAGCTGGAGGATAAACAGGGTATGTTGAAACTTTTAGTAAATTTTAGCACAAGTAGGTAGCTGTGTCTAACTTTAAAGCATTTATAACACACGCTCTAGCGGAAAATGCCAAAATTGAGGTGCTCAAGAAGGCTGTTGCCTTGGCCGAAAATAAGGCGGCCGTGGAGCAGGCTCTCCGTGAGAAGCACGAGGCCAGGGTTGTGGAAGCTGAACAAGAGCTTCAGGAGGCCGTGAAGAAGAGTGAGACTTTGGAGCAGAGTCTATTATTGAAAGAATCTGAACTCATCCGAGCTCTCCAGACCACAAATGTTGTTCGAGATGAAGCCCAGGCTGCTCTGAAGGATATTCAGGAGGCGCGGAAGATTGTGGCTGGTAAGGGTTTTTCTTATTCAAAACGATTTGTATGCGATCGCAGGGAAGATTCATGGTGACCCATTGAATCCTGATTTTTCCAGGGGCATTTGCGGATCTGCCGTGCAACATATCTGATGCTGCCCAATTCTGCCAAGCTAAGGAGAAGGAAACTGCGGAGAAGTTCTTCTGGTCACAATATTTGGCGCCGAATTATCCGGTGCCGTTCGTCGACCAGCTGAAGCAGTTGATCGAACTGCATCAGGCGGCCGAACTAGCCATGAAGGACTTGGTTATCCGGCTATGGCCCGCCGAGCCCATTCCGAGCATCTTCTTTGGGCTCGTGAAGCGAATTGTGAGTGCCTGCCCTCGGCTAGACGTTATTAAGCGGTCGGTTTGCATAGAAGGTGCAGGAATGGCATTTGCCCGTGCAAAAGTGCACTGGGGGAAGCTTGATGCTGAGAAGCTGATGACCGAGGGGCCGCCGGAGGGGAAGGAGCACCGCAAGCCCAAACTATATTATGATGGTGTCCTGAAGGGGGCCCGCCTTGTGGCAGAGCAATGTGCGAAAGACATTATTTTCCCCTAAAGGCCGTTGTGCTGTCCTTTGTAAGGCGGAACAAAGTCACTTTTATGTATGTGCCTGTTATGTTTAAATTTTATTCCTGCATGGCCGTTTTATATGTTAATCTTGAGAGTTGGCCAGTCGTCGGCTTCTGCCCCCACGTAGGAACTATGGGGGTGTTCCGGATACACCTGAACACTCTTTATCCCATTCTTGGGTCCGTGAAGGAGGTGTTCAGCACAGCGAACCAGGCAATCAAACTATAGGGCTTTATTACTCTCACTTAGCCATAGGAATTCGAGTGTAGGAGGCGCAGCCCCTGTTGTTCGGAAGACCGCACGAGGGGCTCCAGTAGTGCTTGATCGATAGATCGATCCTTCGCACTCTGCATTGTATTATGGCATTATGAGGAATAAATCCTTAGAGATTTTACAACCTCGCGAACAGCTGACCAGCTCTCGCCTTGTCATGACAGTAAGTTTTTGGCTTTCTCTGCTGAGGTGTTCGTCCGAAAGAACCGGGACACAATCGCAGCAGTTCTCCCAACGCTACCTTAGCCGATATTGCGGAACATAAGGTACCAAAACATGGGAGCCGGGCAAACCCAACTAATGACCCAAGAGATGATTCGGAGCTGATGCATATAATGCTATAAGTTCGGGGTGCCGAGCAACCGAGAAGGTGGTTGGACTTTGTTGCCATAGTGCGGGCGCAATGAAGCCCCTGGCGTTTTTAAGGCATGACACAATGCCATGATGACGGAATGTCATTGAGAAATGAGAGCAGGTAAGCGTCAAATGACTCTACATGTTGTATTCAAGTAATACGGCTATGCGTATGAGTACGGTGCATGTTATAAAAGAGAGGCATGACGGCAGAACCTGTTGGGACTGGGTTGTAGGGAGCTGTGCACAGATCTGAAGTAGTATCCAGATTGTATTTAGGTGGGGTGAAGATACCCCCTTTGTGCGTCCGAGCTGATTCCATGTCGCCGGTCCAATATTACGTGAAGGCAAACCTGCAAAATATGCTAAAGGTGTGTGCGTGCCGCACAGTGGCTGAGCCGTGGGATGTGGACCATCCATTTTATGCCGAAGAGTCTGTTTGATCCCTGATCAGGCTGACGTATGGGTATTGGGTGGGTGACGAATTTCTTCGTTGCCTGCTTCCCGCTCGAGCCAAACATAGTCCGGCCAGGAATCTCCTGACACAGAGAGAGAGAGATCTTAATGAAATTAGCACATCGCCAAAGGGCGAGTGATGAAAGATATCAGCGGCAGTGAACTCCATGATTGGGGCCCAATTAGATTAGATGGGCATGGGTGCACGCGGTCCGGAACCCACGACCAAACACAAGTCCGGGAGTCCGGAGACACAGATATCCTTAGGAGCGGAGTCTGTGTTCGGCTCCAACACCGATAGGTGTACAGCCTCCATGGCGGGGTCCATCCACCCGTCCTCGGAAGGCACGATGTGCTCTGGAACGAAGTCCGGGGCCGTAGCAGGCGCGATGTTCTGAATACTGTCCGACGGCAGACCTAGGTCATGCATGTTGTGATCGTTCGGCGCTCCTGACATGGGCCCATATCCGTCGAAGATCAAGTCTCTGCGGATGTCGGCAGTGTAGTTTAGGTTTCCAAAACTGACCTGATGGCCAGGGGCGTAGCTGTCGATCTGCTCTAGGTGGCCAAGCGAGTCGGCCCGCAGCGCGAAGCCGCCGAACACGAAAATCTATCCGGGGAGAAAAGTCTCACCCTGGACGGTGTTGTTGAAGTTTGGAGAAGCCATCGAGCCCTACATCGACGAGATAGAGGAACTCTCAATGAAAGCACCAATGTCGGTGTCAAAACCGGCGGATCTCGGGTAGGGGGTCCCGAACTGTGCGTCTAAGGCTAATGGTAACAGGAGACTGGGGACACAATGTTTACCCAGGTTCGGGCCCTCTCGATGGAGGTAATACCCTACTTCCTGCTTGATTGATCTTGATGATATGAGTATTACAAGAGTTGATCTACCACGAGATCAGAGAGGCTAAACCCTAGAAGCTAGCCTATGGTATGATTGTTGTTGTCCTACGGACTAAACCCTCCGGTTTATATAGACATCGGAGGGGGCTAGGGTTACACAGAGTCGGTTACAGAGAAGGAGATCTACAATCCGGATCCCCAAGCTTGCCTTCCATGCCAAGGAGAGTCCCATCCAGGCATGAGACGAAGTCTTCAATCTTGTATCTTCATAGCCCAACAATCCGGCCAAAACATATAGTCCGGCTGTCCGGATACCCCCTTATCCAGGACTTCCTCAGCTATGGGGAAGCTGCATCGAGGCTCTGGACGGATCCGAAGTTGGAGCCGCTCCGGCGTCGTGAACAATTGTGGGGGTGAATCGGCTCTGGTACGGTTCACACAACCGTCGTCGAGGCAGCTCCAGCAGCATGGAGTAAGAGGCACATGGCCCAGTGCATGATGGCAAATGGAAAGCGTCTCTGGCATTTGGGAGGAGGGCGGCTGTGAATTTGGTGCGGTGGGGGCGCCATGGAGGAGGGGCTGAGGTTTCACGGCTCGGGATAAGGCAGCTTTCGGGGAGAAGGTGATTTGGCGCCCACGAGGTATGAATGGGGAATTGCGAGGGGAGTGGAACCATGTCTTACGGACGCATTTGTCTGAAATGTGGGGTGGAGTTATAGTTCTACCCCTGCCTTTAGGCTTCTTGGCTTGGGTTTGTGTACTAAGGGTTGGGAATAGTAGAGTAACTTTGCTTCTCCCCAAATAGTGGGCGCGAGCAATTTCGGTCGAGGAGGGCGTGTTTTGAAATATAGTGGGCGCGAGCAATTTTGGGCGAGGAGGGTGTGTTTTAAAATAGTGGGCGCAAGCTATTTCGGGCGAGGAGAGGGTGTTTTGACGACCATGGTTTATGAATTATTCGGCACATGTCATTTCGGGCGAGGAGAAGGCGCGGTTGGATGAAGTTATGAACCTACCCTTGATGTACAATGGGCCGATTGATGTGTGTCCCACATAGGCCGGTAATTTCGCGTCTCCCATTTATTTGCTCTGGTGAATTCCACCGAGCAGAGCATGGTTAACCTTTCGTTCAAATTTTGGGAGAACGAGCATCCACGTCTAGCTTACCAAGTCGATTTGAATCAAATTTTGAAATATTAGCTTGCCACTTCTTTTTTAGATGGAGAGATGATGCTTGGGAGTAATGTGTTTTTACATGCTCGTTGCTAGCGATTTACTATATGATAAATAGTTGACCCACTCAAAAACGAGAATCAAACCCAAAATGAAATATCTCTATTCAATGAAATAGCTCGTTCACCAGGTCAAAATAGTGAACTAAATCCAAAATTGAACACCTCAATCGAGAAGCATGTTGTAAAGTACTATAGTACTCCATGAACATGTTGGAAGTCAAATTAATGAACTTGTTTGATATACGCATATCTCCGTTTATATGTGGATTGCAGACAACATATTCTCCAATTTAAATATTTGAATGCAAGTTTATATCATAGCAGTCTTTGATGCATAAAACGTGACCTCCCCCTCTCTTGGACTCCTGCTCTCTCTCTCTCTCTCTCGCCGACAATCTTCAATTCTGTCACACGCATCCAACACACAAACCTTGTTGGTCCCTCTCCATCTCTCTCTCTCTTTGTGTGTGTGTGTGTGTATGGGGGAGTCTTTCTAGTTCGCATGCATATATACTCCATCTATAGGTCTCTCTCACACACTATGTATGATTCTCTAGTCCAAGCTAAATATCTTGGGTGCACTCATCGTATGCACACAAATTCCTTGGCTCATTGCCCGTAACTCTCTCACGCACCACTCTGTCGTCTCGGAGATCTTCCCTCTTGCTCTCAAACTGTCCATCTACCTGGGTCACACATACACATGCATATCTCACTCGCACTCGATTGACCCATCTAAAACTCTATTTTTCTCCCTCATTCTCTCTCCATCTCACACGCACACACACACACAATCTCATGCCTAGCCAAGTATGATGGTCTCTCACTCAATTGTAGGCACACGCAGTCCCCCCTATATGTACATGTCTAGCTAATCTTAGTCTCCATCACAAACATTTGCATGGTCTATCTCGATTTCTCTCGGGGCATCTTTCTATCGCGCACGCACCTACCTCGATCTCCCACCCATATAGTCCCCTCACGATCCCGAGGGGATCTCTCTATCACAAACACACTCTCTCTCCCTCCCCATGCGTCCATGTTCTCCATATGTCCCTCTCGACCTTTGTTCCTTGTTGGACAGACCTCTATTGGACATGTGATATAGAGGTGTCTCTCTCCGTTGCAAACAATCATGCACTAGCTATCTTCGTGTATCTCCTCATCTTGCTTTTCTATCTCGGAGATGCATGTGTGATACATTTTCGTAAGAAATGAAAAAACACACACTCTGTCTAATTTATCGTTTGTTGTCACTTTCTCTTTCACACACATACTCTTTTTGCACAATCACTCATTTCCTTCACACGCACTTGATCTCTCTCGACTTAGGCACTCTCTTCGGTCCATAGCATATAGATTTATTGAAAAGTCAAACATCACAAAGTTTAACCATGTACGTGGAGAAAAATATTTACATCTAGAACGGTAAAGATATACCATTAGATTCACCATGAGATGTAGTTTCGTATGATGTATCTTTGGTATTGTAGATATAAATAACATTTGTGTAAACCTGATCAAAGTTTCCAAAGTTCGACTTCTAAAAAATTTACATGCACTGCATTATCGAGCGGATGGAATATCTCTTTCCCCCTCTCAGCTATCCGACGCACCACTCAGCCTTATCGGGGCTCCTCTATCTCTCTCAAACTTTATATCTCCCTGGTTCACACATATACATGTCTCGCTCGCGCTACATATAGACCCATCCAACACTCTCAGCCCTTGTTCTCTCTCTATGTGACACGCACCCCCCCTAAGTACCATAATCCCTCACTCCATCATAGGCGCACGCACCCCCCCCCCTAAGTATGATTATCACGTCCATAAGCATATGGATGTTTTGAAAAGTCAAACCTCAGAAAAATTTGACCAGGTATATGTGGAGAAACACATATACATCTAGAACGATCATTAGATTCATCACAACATGTACTTACTTCATACTGTCATTTATCTTTGGTATTGTAGATATAAGTAATTTCTTTATAAACTTGGTCAAAGTTTCAAAAGTTTGAATTTAAAAAAATGTTGGCACTACATTATTGAATGGAGGGAGTAGCTCTTTCTCTCTCTCTCTCTCTGCTATCTCTCACGGGCCTCCCCTCTCACTCGAACTCTCTATACCGACGGATTATACGCTCATTGTGTCAACGTATAGCTCTGTATATTGTTTACTTGACCGGTCAGCCAGTCCACATGCTGCCTTGTCAACTCGTGTTCTCTATCTTCGTGTGCTGGCCCATGTGACAGTTGGTGAAAATAAGTAAACTAGAGGCCCATCTGACACGCGGTGAAGTAAACAAAGTTGAAACCACTAGGGGTAGCACCCCGCATGCTAGTAAATTGAGGGCGCATTGAGGACACACTTCTTCCGTGTGAAGGACACACTCGTGCACAATTCACCACTGCGCGGCGGCATGCACAGAAGGATGCACTCGCACACACCCAGCAGGCCAGCACACAACACACACCAGCACACGTGTACACCAGTGTCGCTGCCGGTTGAGATGG
The DNA here is from genome assembly GCF_002162155.2 of Triticum dicoccoides. Lineage (NCBI taxonomy): Eukaryota > Viridiplantae > Streptophyta > Magnoliopsida > Poales > Poaceae > Triticum > Triticum dicoccoides. The sequence continues at coordinate 506,067,286 of NC_041383.1, forward strand.
ACGGCGAGGCAGCCAACAAGCGGAGGCGGTTCGAGCCAAAACCGCATCCGGCAAGCCTGGACTTCATCAGCAACCTCCCCGACGACATGTTCCTTGTCATCATCGGCCTCCTCCCCACCAAATCTGTCGTGCGGACCGCCCTGATCTCCCGGCGGTGGCGCCCCCTATGGCGTCGCGTCCCCCTCAACCTCACCGTTGACAACTGCCTCTGTGACGGGGATTGCAAATGCATGGCCGCAGTCTCCAAGATCCTTTCATCCCACCCTAGGCCAGCCAGACGCCATGACATCCGCATGTTCAGTACCAACTACAAGGTCCAAACCAAGTTCGACGAGTAGTCCTTAACCCCTGCCCTAGATCAGCTCGAGGAGCTCAACTTTGAAGCTGGATGATGTCACTCTCTGCCGCCGTCCGCGCTCTGCCTCACGCCAACACTGCCCCGCGCCAGCTTCAGGTCTTGCTATCTTCCCCAGATTAATGTCGCGCCTGCCCTTCTTCTCCCTCAACTCAAGCAGCTCAACCTCTTCGATGTTGTCATCTCGAAGAAGGCTATCAAGCACCTGCTCCACAGCTATACTGCGCTCGAGTACCTTCGTCCTGAGCAGATCCACTGGTTAATTAGCCTCCACATCGCCTCGATGAATCTTCGATGGATTTATGTGTCTTGCTGGCCCCGCAACAAGACATCAATTGGGAAGATATCATTCCAGCTATTCCACGTTATGGTCATTGAGATTGCGCCTTTCCTTGAGAGATTGCTTGTATCAGATCAAGAAGGTCCAACAAAAATCAAGGTCATTGACGCGCTGAAATTGACAGTGTTGGTGTACTCGTCTGCAAAATTCTCCGAACTCTTTTATTGGGTCCATAATCGTTCAAGTACCGCACTCATCTTCTTCTCCATCTTCCTGAAATTCACATTTTTGAATTTCTTCTTGATGTATTTACGACCGTCTTCTAGAAAATGATTCCCACAAGCTTGACCCAGTCTATGCGCAGAGTGAAGATCTTGGCAATTAATCTATCGGCCCCAATCTGGATCAAGTTGTTGGATTCCTTACATGCTTTCTATGCACGGAGAAGCTACTCATCGAGGTGAAACTTCTTTCCTATTAGTAAAAGGTAATCAGAATGTAGCTCAATTTTTTTGTAATTTTCCCAAATTACGATGACAAGTGTAGTGTTCAAAACTGCATCTACGCACTACACCGAAAGAAATATTTTTAGTATTTTTTCTCACGTGATCACCTGCATCATTTTTTTTGTACTACTATAGTAGCCTAGGCTAGTCATAGTGGAAATTAACTTAGACTAGTAACTCTATGGTTACCCTAAGAGTAAGTACTACCTCCGTCCTGGTTTACTCTTCCTATTTTATAGTATCAAAATTTGACCATAGATTTAACTGACAAAATGTTAATGCTTGTCACTAAAAATTAGATTGTTGGATTCATATTTGAACATAATTTCAAATGGTATAATTTTTGGTGACATACATTGGCATTTTCTTAGGTAAATCTATGGTCAAAATTTTACACTAAATACGAGGTAGTACAAAAGTGAGCTATAACGGCCCTCCACTATGTAGGCCAAAACACGTGACAAATTTACTTGTGATGCATTTGGCATCGATGCCCCTCCATTGCTCACCTGGTGCTCCAATTTGGATCACCTACTTTGCTCCGGTGCCAAATTAACTCACGCAATGGAAAAACACTTGCGTGGGAGAGAGAGAGAGAGGACTGAGGCAATAAAAAACACTTGTTTGGGAGAGTGAGAGGCTGGTGTAGTTGGTTTGATTGATTTGTTTATAATGTGGGTCTATGTAAACAATGGTGCCAACTCTCTCACATCGCGAGAGCGGCGCAAAAATCTTTTGATTTGACATCGATGTGTATTATGTGGCATACTTTTGAGAAATATGGCATCAGCCACATAGTGGAAGGCAACAAATGCCCAAGCTCTTTAGGTGCTTCTAGGTAAGTGAGAGGAAAGAGAAAGAAAGAGAGAGAGAGAGAGAGAGAGTGTGTGAAAAAATATCACTATCCAGCCAACCCTATCGTATGAGCGAATGATATTGGTACCTCTTGATGACACAATAATCTTATACAGCCAGATGCTCTAATATGTTCTCTTCTTTTGCAGATAAAAGAAGACCCAAAAGTAAAAAAATGTGATGCACTATAACAATCTCATCGAATGCCTTGATCTCCATCTTACAGAAATTGAATGGATCGACCATCGGGGCAGCACATCTGAGATTAAATTGGCCAGGTTCCTTGTTTTGGAGGCAAGTGTGCTCAAGGTAATGAGGTTTGGCATTCTCTGGTGCAACAATGAATGGCGTGCTGATCACTGTAAGAGTCTAAGCCTAATGACAAAGTCTCCGCAGAAGCTGAATTTGTTTTTGAAACATCAAGTGGCCAGAGACTCGAAAATTTATTTGCCCATTAGTGACTCATCAGGGCGGTGGATTTTAGTTTGTACCATAATGCTCCATCCACCTAAAGTAACGGAAGTTCTTATGTAAACTTCCTAGTAATTCCCTCTTCATAGGTGCAACATTACAACTAACATTTGTAATATCAGTTTGAAACTTGTAATATTGTTGTGTCCTATTCCCACGTTTTCAAAATCCTGCGGATCAAAGAGTTCCTGAGTTGGTGATGATGTTGTGCCTGTCATCTTTCACCAATAGCCGTCGGATCTAGATCTGACTCATACAAACCAAACTTCTCCAGTTTTGCAAAAAGAAGCCCACACTTGTTCCCTATTTACAAACAACTCCTTGTCTCTCACAATCAGCCGTATCTCCTCCCCACCACATCTAGAAGGTCATGGAAAAATCTGGCGCGATAGCCGCTGCCGGCGCCGTCCACCCCCAATCTTGGTGTTCCGTGCAATGCACATTCATCTACGCACGGGAAATTATGTCGAACACGGCTAGTTGTAAGCAGGCTAGCTCTACAGCCATGATGATAGTGACTGCAGTTGGTGAGGCTGACTATGGTAAGCTGAACACGGCGCCTATACTCAGGTGTCATCTCTGGCACAGGGTCTTGTCACTTCACTGTGAGGAGCAACACGTAATAATTTAACCAACGGGTAGTACAGTGCTACTACATTGGTAGTACTACTAGTAGTACTAGCACCACCGTCTGGATTTAGTAGTACTACCACATCCATCTGGATTTAGTATTTGACTAGCAATATCTAGTAATGCATGTCACAAAAAATGTACTACTCCCTCTATAAATAAATACATGGTGTATTGTTTTATTCCTATCGGCGAGAGAACTTAATGTCTTTTTGCTAATTAATAGGATTACATGCAATGAACTAACCACTACATGTCATGTTTGGTAGTCTCAAGTCATTGAAAGCATGCACGGCCCACATCTCGCATTGGTTGATATGTCACGAAATAAGAAACGAGGAGGGAGTTAATGTACCATGCCTAAGTGTTTTGGGATTATTTGGTTTTCGTAAGGTGACTTACACAACATTTTTTGTTACATGCATTAACATTTTATTAGTTAAATCAAAGGTCAAAAGTTGGCGCAAAATGCAAAGGGGGCCAATAAACCAGTAAACATCAAAGTTCTCTCTTTTGGCCCCAACTAGAGGTCCGGTGAGATGACTATACTGCACCGGCATGGAGGGGGACGCAGCTTCATTGACTTACTGCACCTGCCTTTAGGTGTATGACATGTGGGCCCAACGGGTGGCTGGCCCACCTGTCATACAGCCAAAGGCAGGTGCAGTAGAGGGCCAAGGAGTAGATGGAAGCATGCACGTGAATTCAATGCAGTCTGCACTTCTCATATAAAGGCTCCCCGCCAGTCCAATCTACGAAATCCTATGCACCTACGCACCCTAACCAAGGGCAAGAGTGATCACTCCAATCGCAAGACTAGTTGACTAGAAGCTAGACCCATGGAGGTGATGAGCGCAAGCATCAGCTAGCTGTGCCAGATGGTCCACGACGTCGGCCTGTAGCCCGGCACCGAGGAACGTCTCCAGGTAGTGCTTGAGGCCGCCAGGGCGAGGGGCCGCTTGGACGACAGCTTCGCCTCCTCGTTCGACGAGGTCCTCATCGGCTTCCTCGACAAGTTCACCGTCGTCAAGAAGCCCGCAAATGACCTTGACGTACGCCTCCAGCCCACGTGCCCAAGCTCTGCGATGCTCGCCACCCTCAACAGCCTCTATGGTGACAACCTCTTCGATGCACTGGTGGCCCTGTGACTGCCCGCCGTCGCGCCGAAGTATGTCCACCTCGAGGTCGCACTCGCCGCGCAGCGCCTGGCGCAGCAAAACACCATCGACATAATCACCCACGTCTACGCGCAAATCATCCACAAGGACTACTACATGCAAGAGGAGGATGATTGGACACTGGCCTTCTTGGACCGCAGGGCAAGCTTGGACGGCATTGTTCAGAAGCACGTTGAGCTTGCCGCCAACGCCGCTGCTCCACACATGTCGGTTGGTGACCCGGTGCACTAGGGCGTGAGGGTGTCGTTGATGGATCCGTATGTATCTTTATCTTTCCGTCAAATCCATGTAGTAGTGTATGGTACTACTAGTAATTATCTTACCTTTCGCATCAACTTCATAATTTTCATACGTACTCCATGCATGAACCGCGCTAGAACCAAACTTCTCATTACTCTAGGGAAATCGTTATTTCTATCTATCGGTCGCGCCATGGAGCAGAACCAAATTTACAAGTTACAAGTTCAAAAGGAAAAGCCTGCCGTGTTCGCATCACACCCCCACATGGTTGGTCCGGAACGCCGCTCAAGGGGGAATGTGTGTTGTGTTGCATTTTCACTTACAAGTGGGGCTGCAGTTGAGCAAAACGACTATCGGCAAACCCCCACCCTGCCCACCACACGATGGCTGAGAAAACAGGAGGGACAAGAGATGGTTGTAGCACAGACTCCAAGAAAATTGGTGTCAGATGGGACTCATGTGGGTGGCGTGTGCCATACTGCTAGACGTGAATGCTAGTTATGGCCCATGCCACCCCACTATATCGAGCCTATATCGAGGTGCTCGTTGTGTAGAACAAATTTCCTGGAGTCCCTGCTCAGCCCTCCTCTATCTCTCTTCTCAGCCAGCCAGCAGACGCGTGGAGCCCATCATCTATTTGCTCATATGCGGTCTCACATGTCAATGAAAACGCAAGAGAACCCACTGAACCTGCACATCTTTCACCTCGACATGCTAGTGACGAAAAATAAATCCAATAAAGATCTTCGGTGGCCGCTTTAGGAGTTACTCAAGAGTAGTAAGATTCTATTTACAGTTTAACCCAAGATGCACATCATGTGGCTTCAACTACCACTCCATTTTCTTGCATGACACAACCTGGATGCTGGATGTCCCACATGTCGGCAAAAGGAGGAAGAACTCGACCAAATCTTCTCCACATTTAGACCGCATCCGAGAAATGGCTCGAACACGACCCCATTGCCCTACCCAAACGGACAGAATCCAGGCAAAATGGAGGTCCATTTGGGGTCGTTCGTCGGAGTTGGCCTTACAAGTGGGATCGCAGTTGAGGAAACCGACTATCGGCAAACCTCCACCTCGCCCGCCGCGCGATGGCTGAGTTAGAGAAACGACGAGGTTGAAGAGATAGTTGTAGCACAGACTCCTAGAAATATGGTGTTAGATGGAAGTCGTGCTGGTGGTGTGTGCCAAACTCCTAGACGTGAATGCTTGTTCTGGCCCATGCCACCCTACTATATAGTATCGAGGATTCGAGGTGCTGGTTACGTACAGGGAACACATTAACATATAGCCCACCTCACACTGTGGCCAAATTTCCTAGAGTCTGTGCTAGGTTAAAAAGTGTTCTTTGTGAGGGTGGGTGGCTGGTCTCAAGTTTAAAACTTGTTGTATTATGTATAGGTAGACATAGAGATACTGCAGCAGTTTTGAAAGTTTGAACCCAAACATTAGAATGCAATTTCTATTGGACTCATCCAAGGACCTAGGATGATGGGATTCACAGCTATAGTAAAAACACCCGCCCGATGTGCGAAGCATGTGAAGCTAGTACAAATAGTAGTACTATTGTTGATTGGCCTCATCCGATAACCTGTTGCAATGCACGTACAATTATGTATTCGGAAAATATTTTTTTGCCTCGTCACAACACCCACTCAGAGAAGCGACTCGAAAGCCATTCATAAATTTAGTAAGTTTATCACAGGCATATCATTTTATTACATACAACAGGTCATCAACCCACAACGACAACGAGGATACATTATAAATACTAAAGTTTTCATCACACAACAAATAACAAGCAATGAAATGAACTTCAGCTCAACCACTCGTCGGCGTTGGAAACACTTGCTTTGAACTAGAAGTGATTCCCTGGGAAGGGGCAGCTACTGTCAATCTCGAGACCAACGCAAGACTGATCATCCAGGCTGAAGCGGCCTATGTCAGGACACATATTGTGATAGCCACGGTAGGGAACCATAGCAATGTCCAGGGTATAGATACAGTTGCTTCTCATAAATGGTAGTAACATTGTGTGAACAACAGCTGGATCGCCTTTCACCATGATTGGATAGTTTTGTCCAAGGAAGAGCGAGTTTCCTCCAAGAGTATCAATACTAAACCAGGCAGAAGGTGTTGGCGCTAGCATAGTAGTATCCATCCCGAATACCCTACAACGGATGTTGGAATAGGTCCGGAGAGTGCGACCATGGGAGACAACACCTGCTTCCTTAGTAACATCAGTGGTGCCCTGTATACAGACAAGTAGAGGTGATCCATCGGAATAAGTTGCCACGCACCACTGAGTATATGGGTCCTCACGCTCGTTATCATCATCATCGTCATCTCCCCCTTGGTTATAAAAATTTTCAAGTATAGGTGGTGGAATGTTCACAGGACCTTGGAAACACAAGAAGGTTAATTAGTAAAGGGAAACTAGCTAACCCGCATACATGTGGATGAAACAATTATAATTATGGTGGAAGACAAACGTACCAAAAACATAAGGATTCCATGCAAAAACAGTGCCACGAGTGGTGGCAGCAAACACAAGACCCTCGTATTGAATTGCATCACAGTACTCATCCGTGTGCAGAAACTGATTTTTGAGAAATATCCATTGAGGCGTGGAAGTAAGGGCGGCATCAAGCTTGTCGAATATAGCAACAACTTCATAGTTCGTGTAATCCCAAGAGCAGTCGGGAACTCGACAAATTGCTATCTTCCATAGATGATAATCACCATGATTGTAGTTGAACATACGTAAAAAACTGGTGTGCTCAACCTCTGGGTAGTCTGAGATTTTTGGAAGTGGAACCCGGTGACGAGTGTACACATTCACAAGTTCCCACTCACAGTTGTACCCAATATAAACAACCCAATCTCCATTTGCACCTGCCCAAGCCTTACCCTCAAGCGATGGCATCTTAACATCACACGTATCATTATCAAGCGGCATCAACTTGCACAAGGCGAGGCCTCTGTCATCTTTACGTCGGTCAGCGGGGTCATGGCGAAGAAGATAGGGGAGATCAAACCGCTCCTGGACCCTTGGGTTCCTTGTAATGATGTTATTAGTTGAGTCGAGAATGGTCTTGAACGAACCTGCCATGCTAGCCGAGGTTATGACGTTGCACCGTTCAATGAGTTTCTCCACCACATCATCATTCAGATTGGGGCAAGAATATTGGGGTTATTTCTGGCCTGTTCCCTCCATGGAGAAGATGATCAAACAATGCCAGAAGGAAGGGTGAAGGCAAATGGAGGAGGGAGGAAGTGCGTGCGACAACAGTTCCAAATCGAGAGGGAAAGGCAAAGAGTCGGTGAATGGTTATCATGGTACATGAAGAGGCGCACCGGCCTACGTAGACATCAGTTCGGAAATTGTACAAAAGGTCTCGCCGTCGTCTCACTGACATGTTAGAATGGGACCACATGTCAACGAAACATGGTGTGTGATTTCTCGTGCAAAATGCGATCTGGCCACGTTGGCCCGAGGTGCCGCATTAGTTATCGACCTTTTTTAATGGCGTGCCGTTCAATTTTGAAGCATGACTAACTAGTACTGTATGCAGAGAAAATATAAACTACTCTACCACTACTCCACCTCTAGTACTAGTAGTATAAAAAGATATATAAGCTGGAGCTTCAGCGCTTTCTTGCTAAGGGCTGCCCACTTGCTTCTCACAATATCACCCTCTCTCCAGATCTAAAAAAGACGGCCTCTCTCTCCCTCCTCACTGGTGGTCACAAATCTGCCGTGGAGAAAAGGGAGTGCAGCGTTGACGCACTTGTCGTCGGCGAGCGAGGTCACGCACTGACGACAAGGCCGTCCTCTCAGACCTAGCGCCCGCCCGGGATGGCCTCCATCCCCAAGCTCGCTGCCATAGTGTGTGCGGAGGACGAGGACCACGAGCGAAGCCACTTCCCGCCGACCCTCAGGCATGCTACCCCTTTTCAAACCATAGCCTTGTTCTATGGCCCCATCTGCCGCATCGCTGCATGTGGATCTTTTTCCACTCCACCATCTTCCCAATTTGCTATCCTCTGATCTGCTTGTCACGCAGACAAAAACCTTAATTTGCACTATGAAAGGAAACCCTACTTCATGCAGACTAATCCATGTCTGGGTTGAATAAGGAAAGGAAGGGAGACTGTACTATCCGAGAGAGTAGGCATGACAATGCAATAGAGAATGACCAGGTCGATCGGTTTGTTGCCCTCACATAGGAAAAAGGTGGCTAAAGAGAACAAAAAAGGGACGTAATCCACATATGATGCCTGGATATTTGTTGCTCTGGGCAACCATACCTCCCTCACCACTCTATGCGTCTGTGGAGGTACATCGTACTGGTGTACCCACTGTCCAAATGGGCCTCCCATGCTCTTATTCCCACTTTTTTGCTGTTAGTATAACACCAACGGCCAAGTCAAGCAATGCTACTGCTAAAGTGATGCAACATTTAACTAATGCCGCACTCAGTCTAATGCCACCGATAAATTTAAGCAATGCCATTTAATGTCATTGGATTATTTCAGGGTTAGCTGTTGATTGTGGATGTATTAAAGATTTTTTACCTAAGCCATTCTAATGTTGTTGCACAGCCAGTATACCAACGATGAATCTTGTTACTACCTTCAGATTTTTGCACTGTTAATGCTTATAGATTACATACCTCACTTTCATGAGATAAATCAATTTTTTTACAGTGTCAAGAGGAAAGGTCAAGAGTGGGCACCTCCTCCTCCGGCTATTCTCTTGATTAGTTCGATCAAGTTTTTATGTTTGACCGATTATCAAGATTGGGATAGCAATTTTTACGTCCCCTCGAGTTCGAAATGATATTTACCTTGAAGGTACATGGTTTGCAATTTTTTATACTCTCATTAGTTAATAATGCTAGTTACCTTCAGACTTCTCTATTTGGTTTAATGCTCTTGCACAGCTAGTATACCAATGCTGAAACTTGTTACCTTTACATTTTTTATTCTTAATTCTTATAGAGATCTTCCAATGCTAGAGCTTATGGAAATCTGTTCAGTAAAACCATTGTACTGTACAATGTAATAAAATAACTACTCTACTGTTGCACTAGCCACTGGATTAGTGTATATTTGTACTATTCGAATGGTGATTCATTAGCTTATGAACATATATAAAGTGTGGCAAGCTTTCCCATATATGTGCTCAAGAAAACTACTACCTGTTTTTCTAAATACTAGACGTTTGGGTACTTTAAATTGAACTGCGAAAACATCTTATATTAAGGAACAGAGGGTGTAGAGTTCACTCAAATTATCCCGGTAAAGCTAGTCACACCTTTGTTAAAATTAATGTTCATTATGTTATTGGAGGAGGTCTGTATGTTTGTCTCTAATGCCTGTCGACTACATACCTAACATCATGATGTAATGTTAAGCCATTTCCTTTTGTACATTTTCACTGAATTGTCAAGGTGGTGATGGCATTTTATTTTAGTTGAACTACACAAAATATGCTTAAAAGAAGAGGAAAGGTCAGGAATGGCTAAATTTTTCAGAAAAAAACTATGCATGCCTTCCTGACATCCGCCGTTGTTGCATTATTTATTCCTTCAAACAGGTGGTTAGAAACAGTCTTGCTACCTTTTCCCATTAATAAATTGGAATGCTTATATTTGTGAGTCTATGCTTCAACTAGTGCCACTTTTATAGTAATCACACTTTCGATATCTATGCAAACAGGGATGCGCAATTCTAGTGGAACTGCACAAAAAGTCCAAATGGTTCAACATTAGGAGCATGTTTTCTTCCAAACCTTTATATCCAATTGGTGGCACTATGAGCTTTTCATTACGAAGGTACATGGTTTGCTACTATCTTGCTACTCCTTTTGTATTGTCATTAGATAGTAATACTAGTGATTTGCATGTGTATTTATTGGCAGGGTGGACCTACATTGGAGGTGTAGGACAGGATTCAATGATTGGATGCTCAATTTCGGTTGTATTGATTTCACCTCTTCCATCACTGCGAACATGGATATCCTTGGTCTGATGAAGAATAGGCGCTATATTTCTGGTCTGAACCAGCAAATCAATTCGGTATGAAATTGTCCAGGGCAAAACATGACGGTATCAAATTGTCCAGTGCAAAACATGACAGATGCTAAGAGGAAGCGACGTGTTTAAACCGAAAATACAAGGTGGGGTATATGTTTACTAGCTGCTTGATATTTGTGCAGACAGAGATGTCTGCCTATTGCTATTTGGCAAATAAACAAAGTGACTGCAATTTTGGTTGAACTGCACAAGAGAATAGTATAGTCACTGCATGCAGTGGCATTTGAAAATAGACACAGAAAGATTGGATAGTCACTTCATGGACTGTAGAAAAGTAGTATTGTACTATTTATTGGCCAACACTAGGTGCTTCATTGCTTTGGTATGATTACACAATGGGCATCATTTTGCCTAAGTTAAAGTTTGTATTCTGAAAATAGTCTTGCCGTGTGATCGAGAGAAGACCAAATCATATTGCAGTGGATGTTCCTCCATCATGTGTGGTTCATTCTCATGGTTCCAGCTGTTGGTGAAACCACTTAAGTTTGCAAGAGGAATTGTAGACTTGACAAACAAATTTGTCTTTCACTTTGTACTAAATGTTGGCCAAGAGAAGCATCCATGTTAGTAGGAAGAACAGATGTTTTTTCTAGATCTTTGCTTTTGGAGCTAGATATTTGTATATGATCTATGAATCATTGAGATGCATTAACATTTTGATCTTATGTATGGGAATTGTACTAGTTGGTTTTGAATTTGGGCTACTAATGTGAACATATTACAATGCCAGGCATATGAGTCTGTGTGAACATTTCAAACGGATCGGCTCTTACTGTTGTGCACAACATGATCCTTATTTATGTGTTCTCAGTGTTTACAAGTTACTAACAATTCCTTATTTCTGTTCGCTCAGTGTTTACACGTTAGTGATCAATCACTAGCTAGCCTACTAATGCACTCCTGGCAGTTTTAGTTGCAACGCAAGATCCGAAGTGACAATTTTTTGAATAAAAATGCCTACCTCTAAAGAAACTGACAAGCTGCTCTGAAGAAAATGCCATGCGAATCTGAAGAAACTGCCAGCAAAAACGTTCACAAATGCCTTATCTCCCAGTGAACGTTCATTAGCTAATGCGATCGTACATGTACACCATCCGACCTACTCGATCCAACATGTACACTATCCGACCTACTCGATCCTACACGGATAAGTAGCGGATCACGCATGTACTACCTCCTTTCCGGTTTGAAGGGCTCAATTCAAAAAATGACCTACTCGATCCTACACGAATAAATAGCAGATCATGCACGTACTACCTCCTTTCCGGTTTGCAGGGCTTAATTCAAAAATTTCACCAACCAAGGTAGATGATGAGTGGTGGAATCATTTTTAACAAGGACGGGGTACCTCATCTAGACGATTCGAGTGCACTCGTTTGACCATGATGCCGGCGTGCGACCAAGCACGGACGGGACGCACCACTGACGAGACCGGACGGCACAGTCATATTTTCAGTTTTTCTAGTTTTCCACGGCAAGATGGCGCGCTAAGCCATGCCTGCTTATGCACTAAATTCTGATGACCGCGATGACCGTCGCGTTTCCCGTGACACACTGGTTTGCCTACCTTCTGCCTATAATTACCGTTTCCGGCCTTCTTCGGTGGCACCATCAACCAACTCGCCCTATCCTCATAAGCTCCCACTGGCCCGACGTCGCTCGCCACTTATCCTCGCTCTCGCTATGTCCACCATGCCCCCGCCCATCCGCGATAGGCGACGCTGGAGGCAGTCAACCCCGGAACTAGTGTTTGGTTTTTCACCGGAAGGCAGACGGAGGGAGGAGGCATTCTATCGGTGTTTAAATGGCAATGTGGAGTATGAGGAGTTGTTGGAGCGCGACCGCCTGGCGGAGGAGCAGCATATCACTGATTTGCGCCGCTAACAGGACATGGAGCATCAGCGCACCGACGCTTTGAGCCGCGAGCAGAGCGCGTGCAACTGGGCCGAGTACGTGGAGGCCGGCGTCTGGCAAATAGCCATGGAGGCTGTCGGGCATGCACACGTTCGCGAGGCCGAATTTTACTACCAGCTCGTCAAGTGGGTTTCCCGCTTAGAAGCCAAAACTTTAGTGGACCACGCCGGCATGGAAAGGGCCAATGCGTGCGAGCAACGTGCCCTATCGCACCTATGGCAAGTCCGACGCGATGCGGAGGATGCCGGTGCCAGCGTTTAGCGTGTACCGCAGATGGCGGCCGGATCATCTAGTTAGTTAAGAGTAAGTTAGTACTTGTACACTACTAGAGTATTAGTGGGAGTAGATAGTTAACTTGGCTATGATGGTTGTCAACGTGGAAGTTCAGTACTCTATATCTGGATCAAACCTGTTACTTTGCTCTGAATGTTGAACTTTCGGTTTGAACGTATGGAATGGGCTGTTATTTTTTTTAAATGGGTTGTATTTGTCCGCCACGGGTTTAGAGGTTGACTTGTGGGCCCACCAGGTTAACGCGTACACAATCAAGAGATGATTGTACGTGGAAAGGATGACAGCAGGGACCCACCAAGGTCATGGCAGTACGTAAGCAAGTGCCTCCTTATTTCAAGCCAATAAAAAATGGCTCCTCCTAGTGGATTTCTGACATCTGGGTCCCATGCCATTGTCAACGTAGTCAATAAACGAGAGAATTGCACAACGAGCGGCAGACACCAGGGACCCAGCAGCTCGCCCAGTTATTTTGGTTTTGGGTTAATTTGATAAATGCCACTCCAAATCTGGTGATTCCGAGAAATGCCACTGCAATTTCCGAACTTTGAAAAATGCCATTTCATGCCATTTCCAGTGGCATTTTTCGAAGTCTGGAGTGGCGTTTTTCAAAGTTCGCACATTGCAGTGGCGTTTTTCGAAGTTTGCAAAAATTGTAGTGGCATTTTTCAAAGTTTAGAAATTGAAGTGGCATTTTTATGAATCGCCATAATAGGAGTGGCATTCATCTAATTTGTTTTTGAGATGGAAGAAGGGTGTCAACTGAGCTGTGCAGGGTACTCTGGCCTGTCTAGACAGCCTTTTCTTTTATGTTTACCACAAATCAGCCCAGTAGTTTCTTTTTCTTTCTGAAAATGGCTAGCCCAGTTTTTTTGTGATTTGTTAAGTAAGTCGCTTTGTCATGCCTGTTGGGCTGCAAATCTTTCAAGACGAGGAGAGCTTCATTCGGCTGGCCGAGAAAATGGCCTATCAGTAATGAGAAATGGGATATACATTTTTAAACACATCAAACCGACAATTAGTTTCAAATTTTTTTTCGAGATTTTAAATTGCATTGATTTTTATGCATGGACAATTTGTTGGATTTTACATTGATATATATTTATTTTTAAAACCAGTTTGAATGTGACTCGAAATTTCGGGATTAAAAACCGTTCGGACCGCACTGAAATATGCAAAATTTCGTATAATTTTTTAACCATGGCCACAATATGGGCTGTAATGCTATCAAAAAGAATATGGGCTCCAAAAAAACCTTAGGAATTAGCAAATGGGCTGTAAATTATTAGAAATAATGGCAGATGGCGTGTATGCTGTTTTCCACAGATTTGAGGCTTTCCTAAAAAAATAGGTTGACGCACAAACAGTGACTGTTGGATGTCCATCCAATGACCATCGTGCTTCTTCAATCTCTGCTCTTCCTACTCCAGCCGCTCAAACAAGCGCCAGCGGGACTGCCTACTCCCTCCTCCCGCAGACGGCTGTGCTACCGCGCAGGCCTCACTGCCCTGCTGTACTCCCATCGCTGGCCTACCCATCCCTCTACTCACCAAAACACCTGTTGTTATTCTCCGGCGACGATAGACAAACCAGTAAACCCTCATACAGTCATACTCCCCTCCGCATGGGAAACAACTGTCGAGTCTTCCCTGGCTCCATGTCGTTCCCTTCCTAGGCCTTGCCGTCGTCCACCGCCCTGGTGCTCTCGGCGCGGCATGGTCAACATAGTCAACAACCGACATGCATCTGAATTGGACTGTACGTGGAGAGGCTGACACCTGGGTCCATGACCGCACGCAAGGAAATGCTTCCTTATTACTTGCAAAATAATGATTCCTCCACATGACATCTGGGACCCACCGAAAGGGCCTCTGTATTTTGCAAAAAAAACATTCCCACCGCTGACAGCTCGGACCCACCAGCTATATCTTTGCACGCGAGGAAGTGCCTCCTTATTACGCACAAAAAAAATGAATACTCCCCCTGCTATCTGGGACCCAGCATAGTGGGATGCTGACTTGTGGGCCTACTAAGTTGACGGGGACGGAGGGCTTTGTCAACTTAGTCAATATGAACGATTCTAGCTCAAGTGACCGTACAATGTCCATCCAACGTCCATAGTGCTTCTTCAATGTCTGGTCTTCTTGCTCCAGCCACCCAAAGCAGCGCCGGTCGTGTCACCTGCACCTGCCTCACGTGGTCGGTTGTGCTGCCGCAAAGGCCTCATCACCCCTACTACTCCCACCGCTGGCCAAGCCATCCCTCCACTCACCCACACCCCCTATTATTCTGCGGCGACGGCAGCCTCACACTGCAGCCGAACCAGTGAACCCTCGTACTCCTCTCCGTGTGGGCATCCACTATCGCGTCTTCCCCGGCTCCATGTCGTCCCCTTACTAGGCCTCGCCGTCGTCCATCCCCTTGGTGCTCTCGGCGCGGCGTGGTCAATGTGGTCAACGACCGACTTCCATTAGAAGAGTACTATATGTAGAGAGGCTGATAGATGGGTCCACGGTCGCAGCAAGGAAGTGCCTCCTTATTACACGGAAAATAATGATTCCTCCACCTGACAGCACGGACCCACCGGACGAGCCACCGTATTTCGTGAAAAAAATGTTCCCCCCTGACTGTTGGGACCTACTAGCTACATCTTCGAATGCAAGGAAGTGTGTCCATATTAGGGGCAAAGAAATGATTCGCCCCTTGACTGCTGGGACCCACCAGCAACATCTTCGCACGCAAGGAAGTGCCTGACAGTCGGGACCCACCTGGTCAAAGCGTATGTAGCATTGTAATTCTGGTCGTGAACGTGTATGTACATATGATCGGTCTGTCTGCAGGCTGTAGCCATGAACCGTGGCCGTGTAAGGAAGGACATGTGTCGTAGTAGAGGCACGCACGTGTCGTAGTAGAGGTGCGCACATAGCATGTACACGTACGTACAATGGCCAGGGTGCAAGAAAGAAAATACGGCCACGTACGTACATATGGGCGGGGTCTCAAGCGCGTACTCACGCATATATATACGAACGACCAGGGCTTGTGTACATGGAGAGGCAACATACGGCATCAATCACATCCTGTTCATTGGGCAGCAAACCGGTTGGGTCAGAACAGAGAAACAACATCCTGTTTATCGGGAGGCAACCGATTGGGTCATAATATGTCGTGTTCATCAGGAGCTAACAGGCTTGGACGGAACAGCCGATGGAAATGAGACCTGGCGTATCACAGAACAAAGGAAACGACCTTGTGTTCGACCGGACACGGTCGAAACGGGATCCTATTCATTGGGAGGGGTCTAGTGTACCGCAAAATGGGCAAAACGGACTTTTGTTGGACCTCCTACGGTCGAAACGGGGTCTTGTTGATCGGGAGGGGTGTGGCGTACCGTAAAATAGAGGAAATGGACTTGTGTTGGAGCGCTACGGTCGAAACAGGGGTCTTGTTCATCGGGAGGGGTGTGGCGTACCGCAAAATGGGACTCCACGGGATATTGTGCATCTCCACCGTCGATCTCCTCCAGCCTCCACGGGTTACTGTTCATCCACCGTCGACCTCCTCCAGCCTCCACCTACGACTGTTCATCCACGGGCTCCAGTTCATCCAACCTCCACCGTGCGCTCCTCCACCGGCTACTATTCAACCAGCCCTCTCCACGGGGTCCTGTTCAACCACCCCTCCACGGGCTACTATTCATCCAGCCCTCCATGGGCTACTGTTCAACCAGCCCTCCACAGGGTCCTATTCATCCGCCCCCCAACCGGCTCGATCGATCGGGGTCCTGTTCATCCAGTGGCAACAACACGGGGTCCTGTTCATCCAACCCCCCATCGGGAACTGT
>NC_041383.1:506084583-506098726 GCF_002162155.2 Triticum dicoccoides
CACCCCCCCCCCAACAAGGCTCACTTTTTATCCAGGGGCAGCATCGATCGGCTTCAGTTAGTAGCAGTAGTGAAGGAATCGCTTGATTGGGTTCAGTTAACAACCATTGATCAATCGCTCGGGTTCAATAACGTGTAGCCTGCAGTGCAATCACTCGGGTTCAGTTAGGCGAATGCCTCACTCGGGTTCAGTTAGATCCAACGCCTCGCACCCACGCGCGTACGTGTACGAGAGAAACACGCATCGCTCGGCCCCCGACCACCCACCATAACCGGGAACTCCCCAAAATTTTCCTCGCCCTTGCTTCTACCATGGTTTTTTCCGTCATGGACGGCCCAAAGAATGTCATGCAGCTGCGTCTCCAGCCCGACTAGGATGAAAAGCCCATTTTTGTCATATTCTTTGTCATAGAAGTAGGAGCCCACCACATCTATGATGATACTGGGTTTTGTCACAATTATCATCATAGAAGTGTCCAAAGCATGACAAAATTTTTTTCGTTCGACCCAAAATGTCACGAATGTGTCTTTTTTGTAGTGGTGTTCTGCCGTTTAGCTCCTATTTGGCTTGGGTTATCTCATCTCGTAATTTTGCAACATCCACGTTATGCTGAGTTTGATTCGCTGGGTTAATCTCCGCCTTCAACAACATTTCCAGGGCATCCAACAGATTGGACAGAACTTGAGCCAGCGGGCGCACAAGGCCTCCTGACCCGGCAGCCGCCACTGTTGCTGACCTGGAGATCATTGCTACTGCAGTTGAAGAATCCTTCCCTGGCTGTGTACCGGCCATGAAGATCGCAACCCGGTGTGGCGGCTCGTAGGGGTCCGGAATACTGTCACCATTGGAACAACCCCCAAGCCCACAATCATGAACCTGATAGATGGAACCGGTCTCACCAGTTGAGGACTCGTCGCCTGAGTAGACGACCGTCTCACCACCGGATTCAGATCCTCCTTCTAGCTCTGCTCCTTGAACAAAGCCAACAAAGAAATGTTTCGGGGCGGCCTTAACCTTGGTGGGTCGCGCGCGCCGAGCCATCTCGACGATTTCGGTGCAGATGTCTGGCTCAGCTTCCGACTCACCAATCTTGCCAATGAAGACATGGATTCCGCCAAAGGGGGGCCGGTACCCGTACTCGATTGAGCCGGCCTCAGGGCCCCAGCCCTCATCATCAATGTAGAGATTGCCGCGACGACTCTTAGTCATCCGTCCCACAGCGTACCCCTTGAACCCTATAAAGCTACCCTTCAAGAACTCGAAACCACCATGCGCTGGCCCCATGGTGGGCGCTAACTATCGTGGAATTGTCACGGCAGATGCCCTAGTATGAGGACTTAGGTGTGGAGCCATCACAACGTAGTTATCTTGAAGGGGTTAAACGGGACAAGGGACACAGAGAGTTTATACTGGTTCGGCCCCTCGCGGTGGAGGCAAAGGCCTACTCCAGTTTAAGGTTGTATTGCTTGGGCTTCGATTATCAGGGAGTGAATACGCTTGACCTAGTTCTTGATCTCTTCTTTCTTTCCCTAAATCGCTACGGGGTCACCCATTTATATACATAGGTTGATATCCGGCGGCTTACAGAGTCCCGGCTAGCTCATACACAACGTGTCCGGCTTGGTGACAGAATCTACACTTTCCTTAATATACAAGTTAACATATGGCGGTTTACGCCCGTGGGCCTCAAGTCGCCTTTGGGTCTTGGGCCTTCAGTAAGCTTGCTTTGTGAACCGCCGTCTTCAACATCTTCATGGGCCTTCTCATTATGAACTGCCAGTGGTATGACTCGGCCCCTCCCGAGCAGGTCATACCCAATAGTTAGATCCCCAACATGTATTTCTCACCGACATTACATTCATGTTCACACACTTATTCTAGTTGTGGGTGTTCATACTTTTTCATTGTACTATCCTTCTAATTTATTTTCTTTTCCTTTTTTCTTCTTGTGTGTTTGAAAACTTTGAGAAAACCAAAAAAATAGTTGTAGCTTTTACCTAGTTTACCTTCCATGCTTGTAGTAGTAGTAATTAAATAAGAAAACCCAAAATATTTCTCGTTCTTCTTTTGCTTGTTGGGAGCTTTCCAGTGTAAATATTTTTTCTCGTCCTTGTTTACTTTCTTCATAAAAATAAAAAACTCCAAGAATATTTCAGTGTGTTTCTTTGAAATTATGTTCTTTTCTTTGGGAGTCGAGAGGAGAAGACCACGATGAAAACGACAAGTGGCTCTCATATGCATTATTTTTGATCTAACAAAGAGCCCATATTACCTTGTCTTCTCCCTTGAATAAATATTTGCAGATTCCAGCTTAGTCCAATGCACGTGCACTATTATTATTATTCACACCATTCGGTCGTGCAAGTGAAAGGCAATAATGACAATATATCATGAAATGATTGAGATGAGGAAAAGCTGGTATGAATTCTACCTATCTTGTTTTCGTAAATATGATTAGTTCATCGTTCATGATTCAGCCTATTATGAATGAAACATGTTTGCAATGACAATTAAAGATTATAGTTAGTCATGCCATGCTTAATTAGCTAGGAGTTTATAATGGTTTACCTTGCGCGCCAACATGCTATTAAAATGGTTGTGATGTAGTATGATAGGGTGGTATCCTCCTTTGAATGATTCGAGTGGCTTGACTTGGCACTTGTTCACGCATGTAGTTGAAACAAAATCAACATAGCCTCCATGATATTCAGGTTCATGGTGATTTATATCCTACTCATGCTTGCACTCATTGTTGGTTAATCTTAATGCATGTTTATGACTGTGTCACTCTCTAGTTGGCCGCTTCCCATTCTCTTTCTAGCCTTCACTTGTACTAAGCGGGAATACTGCTTGTACATCCACTTCCATAAACCACAAAGTTATTCCATACGAGTCCACCATACCTACCTATATGCGGTATTTACCTTCCGTTCCAAGTAAATTTGTCTGTGCCAAACTCTAAACCTTCAAATGAAATTCTGTTTTATATGCTCAAATAGCTCATGTATCAACTAGGGTTGTCTATATCTTCCATGCTAGCTGGGTTATTCTCACGATGAGTGGATTCCGCTCATCATTCACGAGAAAATGGCCGGTAACCGGGATGCCTAGTCCCATGCTCAAATCAAATCAAAATAATTGCAAACAAAATTCCCCCAGGATTGTTGTTAGTTAGATGGTACTTGTTGTTTCAGACCAGTCGTGGAATGTGCTTGTTGGTGGTGGGGGGGTATAAACTTTACCATTTTGTTTGGGAACCGCCTATAATGTATGTAGCATGGAAGATATCGATATATTGGTTGTTATGTTGATAATGAAAGTATACCGCTAAAATATTATTTATCTCTGTTATAAAACTCGAGCTCTGTCACCTCTGCAAATCCCTGCTTCCTTCTATGAAGGGACTATCTATTTACTTTTATGTTGAGTCATCATCCTATTATAAAAAAAGCACCAGTTGGAGAGCACCACTTTCCTTTGTATGCATTGTTATTAATTGATATTGAGTATGACTGTGACTGGATCTCTTTTGCCATGAATTACAATCTCCAGTCAGTCCTTGATCTTCAGGGGTGCTCTGCATTTATGTTTTGCAGTCTCAAAAAGGGCTAGCAAGATACCATCTTGTTATATCATATCAAGATTGTTTTGAGAAAGTGTTGTCATCCGAGATTTTTTATTATTACTCGCTAGTTGATTATGCCATTGATATGAGTAAACATGAGACATGAATGTTATTGTGACTATGGTTAGTTCATGATCTTTTCTGAAATCTTGAATGCTGACTTTACATATTAGCAACAACAAGATCAAACCGAGTTTGTCAAAGTTTTTCTTTATCACTTTCAGTTTGTCAACTGAATTGCTTGAGGACAAGCAAAGGTTTAAGCTTGGGGGAGTTGATACGTCTCCAACATATCTAATTTTCTAAACCCTTTTGCCCTTGTTTTGGACTCTAATTTGCATGATTTGAATGGAACTAACCAGGATTGACGCTGTTTTCAGTAGAAATGGCATGGTGTTATTTTTGTGCAGAAATAAAAGTTGTCGGAATGACCTGAAACTTCACAGAGGCACGTTTTGGAATTAATAAAAAATATTGGCGAAAGAATCAGCAGAAGGGTCCCACACCCTAGCCACGAGGGTGGAGGCGCGCCCCCTGGAGCTCCACCGACCTCAACTCCAACTCCATATATTCATGTTCGGGGAGAAAAAATCAGAGATAAGGATTCATCACGTTTTACGATACAGAGCTGCTGCCAAGCCCTGTTCTTCCTCATGAGGGCTAATCTGGAGTCTGTTCGGGGCTACGGAGAGGGGAATCCATTGCCATCATCATCATCAACCATCCTCCATCACCAATTTCATGATGCTCACCGCCGTGCATGAGTAATCCCATCGTAGGCTTGCTAGACGATGATGGGTTGGATGAGATTTACCATGTAATCGAGTTAGTTTTGTTAGGGTTTGATCCCTGGTATCCATTATGTTCTAAGATTGATGTTGCTATGACTTTGCCATGCTTAATGCTTGTCACTAGGGCCCGAGTGCCATGATTTCAGATCTGAACCTATTATGTTTTCATGAATATATGAGTGTTCTTGATCCTATCTTGCAATTTATAGTCACCTACTACGTGTTATGATCCGGCAAACCCCGCAGTGACAATAGTCGGGACACTTCCCGGTGATGACCGTAGTTGTATGAGTTCATGTCTTCACTAAGTGCTAATGCTTTGGTCTGGTACTCTATCAAAAGGAGGCCTTAATATCCCTTAGATTCCATTAGGACCTCGCTGCCACGGGAGGGTAGGGCAAAAGATGTCATGCATGTTCTTTTCCATAAGCATGTATGACTATATTCGGAATACATGCCTACATTATATTGATGAACTGGAGCTAGTTCTGCGTCACCCTATGTTATAACTGTTGCATGATTGTCAGGACCCCGACTCAATGCCACATCGATCTAGCATGTAACACCTCATATCAACTTGCGGCCTCACGCACGGTATCCCCACGGGTGTCGCCTTACCTTTGCCCGGGACCGTTTGCGCATTTTGGCACATGTATATGATGGTGTCGCTAGCATCCATATGATAAAGAGCCCGGGCTGACATGGCTAGTCGTAAACCCAAAGTGGCACTAACTTACAGGGACAGGCATCCATGACCCAGCATCGAACGTGTCGGTCATCAACGAGTGAATCCAGGCTGTAGCACTGGGCTAACAGGACTCCGGTGAACCGGGCTGTAGCGGGCTAGCAGGACTCCGGTATTCATCGCGTGACATTTCCCCGAAGGGACAGACACAGGATCGAAGAAGGACACATGTCGGCCTGCCTAAGTGTTCCGAAGCAGTAGCAAGCTACCAGGGCTCAGTGGAAGCACTAGGAGACATTTCCCGGTAAGAGAGGCTACTAAGAATAAACAACTAGATAGTCAGATCCCACACATAGCAATACACATTACACGTACGCATAACATGCAAGTATGTGCTGTACAACATGGCATCACAGCATAACTCAACAACTCATATAGATAAAGGCTCAGAAGAGCCATCATAGCATTTATTGCAAACAGGGGTCACAAACCCGTCATACAGAGCATACAAGCAACAAGCGGAAGCATTACATGTCTGGGTACAGACATCTACAAATGAAAAAAGCTGAAGAGCCTGACTATCTACAACATCCGATCAAGATCGTAGCTGAGGTACTAGCTACTAGTCGAAGTCCACGAGAACACTAGTAAGACCGAAGTCTCTGCTGCAAAAACATAAATGAAGCAACATGAGTACAAAGGTACTCAGCAAGACTTACATCAGATCCTATCATACATGCATTTGTATCAAGAGGGTAATGTGGGGTTTAGTTGCAGCAAGCCAGCTTTGACTCTGTGGCTATCCTGTTCTACGACTACCAGAAACTCTGGAGGTGAGACAACGTACACGAGTCCACTAATCACCATACAATACACTACTATGGACTCATCCCCGTCTCCCTACAAGAAGGCCAACCATAGCACTCACACTTGTCTTGAGCATTTTAGAGTATCCACTTCAAGTTGTCTATGTACCATGTACGCATCTAAGAAGTCCATAACCGTGGACCCGGCTATTCGAATAGATCATGTTAACCCTGCAGGGGTGTACTTCTTCACACACGCTCTCGCCACTTACTGCCATGTACACGTCATGTATCTCGGCAACCTTCAAGCGGAAGCCTGGCGAGGGTGTCGGCCACGACCTGACTAACCACACAAGACTCTAATCCAGGTTTATCGCCTATTCGGGTTCCATCCGCAAGGAGATCCGGCCGGGGTGTCGCTCACGGCCCCAAACGATGTGAGCAGGGTTCCCGAGCCCACCATCCGGGTGCCACTCGGTACACCAGGCCACGTGTGCCTAGTCTGTCCCAAGCCCACCCTGCCGGGTGCCACTTGGTAGAAAAATAGCACTACCTACAAACACCAGAAACTAGTTGCGACTCCTGGACAGAGATCAAGTTGGCTAATAAGTCGAGAGGGGCACTTAAGCATTCCAATGTGTGGTAGTATCGAGTCATTGGACATCATACATAGAACTCAGTGCTTAAAGACGGTTCCAGTGAGACAACCCACCATGTACTCCTACATGGCCTCTCACCGCTACCTTTACCAAATCGTGTTCACACACTTAACTCTCAGCACCAGAACATATCGTAACACTCCAATTCATTCCCAATGAATCAGACCTGACACAACTCTAAGCAATAGCAGGCATAGCATGGTAGGAACACATCAGTGGCTTCAATCAACTCCTACACATGCTAGTGGGTTTCAACTATTTACTGTGGCAATGACAGGTCATGCAGAGGAATGGGTTCAACTACCGCAGCACAAAGTAGCAGATGAACCGTTGTTGTCCTAATGCAATAACTGAGAGCAGGAGCGAGAGAGTAGGGTTTTATCGGAATGAACAAGGGGGTTTGCTTGCCTGGTAAATCAACAAGGGAGGCACTGCTTCACAGACAGGTACTCTAGAACGTCTCCGGAGTAGGACCTATCGAGAAAGAACGGTGCCGACAATCAATACACAATCATATGCAACAATATGATGCATGAACATGGCATGTAGACGTGATGTTGTTTGAGCTAATGCAAGTAGTAATCATTTGGTTTGAGGTCCATTTGAACCATAAGCTCAAATGCATCTCCAAAGTAGGCTCTTATATATGCCATAATGTGTTTTCTCATATTCAGCATGTATAAGTTGGTTTGTCATGCATGAAACTAGTACAGATGGAAAGATTGCATTTTTCTGATAATTTTTCATATATAAATTATTTTAATCTGAGCTACGGTTGAATTGTTATGAATTTTTGAAGTTTAAAACAATTTCTGGAATTTTCTGATTAAATTTAAATCCAGAAATCATATATTGCGCCAGCATGACGTCACCACGACGTCAGCGGTCAACGGCGGCTGGCTGGGGTCAAACCTGACGTGTGGGGTCCACACATCAGTGACAGGGGGGTTTAACAGAGGTTAGTTTAATCCTAATTAAGAGTTAGTGGCGCTGGGGCCCACTGTCAGTGTCAGGGTTTATTAACAGAGGTTGATTAAATTTAAACTAATCCTAAACCCGAATTAGCAGGGACGGGCCCCACTTGTCATTGAGCCAGGGGAGGTCAAACCCCCTGGTCAACCGGGGCTAATACGCCGGCGTTTAGCCGCTGGCGGCAGCAAACGCGGCGGAGGGCGCGGGATTCCCACTCCGGCGCCCAATCGAGCAGCGGAAGGCACGCGCGGGAAGCTGGGGCTCGCGCGCACCCACTGGCGCCCTCCGTTTCGCCGGAGATGGCCTAGATCGACGGCGGCGACCACTTGGGCGGCGGCCGGAGTTCGGGCGCGAGCGGAATCGGGCTGCGGGGCACGGGGAGGCCACCTGAGGGGCTCGGCGGCACCCTCGCGGCACTGGGAGCGCGATGGGATGCTCGGTTTGGGCGGAGGCGGGCCGAGACGGTGACGGGGACATGGACGGCGGCGAGAGGCTTCGGCCGTGGTGGGGAACGGTGCTACGGCGCGGAAACGAGGGGGAGAAGAGAGGGGAACGGTGGCGGAGCTCACCGCGGATCCAACGGCGTCGTCGGCGAGCTCGGGGAAGGCTTGGGGCAGCCGGAGCGACGACGGCGATCTCGTCGGCCGGAGCTTGAAGACGACGGCGATTGCCATGAAGCGAAGCTCGTCCGGGTTGCTTGCTCGGTGAGGAGGGAGAGGGGGTCGCGGCGGAGCTCGGGGACTCTACGGAGGGGCGAGGGGACGGCGGGGAGCGCGTCGGTGGTGAGCTGCGGCGGCGGCAGTGCTTCGGGTGAGAGAGAGAGAGAGAGCAGGGGGAGAAGCACGGGAGAGAGGGGGTGAGGCCAGGGGATCGGGGCGGCACCGAGAAGAAGCAATGCGGCGTCGCGCTGGCAGGGCAGGCAGGCAGGCGAGCTGGTGGCGTGGCGTGGTGGCGCGCGCGCGCGCCGGGCACGCTCCCCTCCCTCTGTCGAGGACGAAGACGACAGAGGAGGAGGCGGGCTGGGCCGCCTGCTGGCTGGGCTGCACAGGGGGGAGCCCCAGGTAAGCTTCTCCTTCTTTTATTTTTTTTGTTTTCTAATTTTTCTCACATTTGTTTTGATTTAGTAATAATACTAAATCAATTTATTTACTTATGCCAATTTTTGCAGGGGCTAACTATATTATTCCAGAGCTCCTTTATAAATGGCATAATTTTTGGACCATATATCATATATATAACAATATATATCCAAAGCAAATAATTATCGGATTAATCCAAATGGCCAAAATTAAATATCCATGAGCTCCTAAAAATATTGGTTTGATTTTTATCTCTGTCCAATATTTTCAGAGGGCAACATGAGCATTTTCTTGGACCCTTTTGGAGAAATTTTTATTTGGGTCATTTTCAAAAATGATTCTGAGGGTTCCACCAATCCTCATTTCAAATTTAAATGAAATTTAAATATGATGCACAAATGGCTAGCTAGTCTAGGTCATACCAGACTAGGGATGTGACAATGATGAATGACATCCAACATAATTATCCATCATTGATCCATTGCCTACGAGCTCGTTTCATATTCATCTTTGCTAAGTTACTTCTCCGTTACCACTGTTATGATTGCTACAGAATTGCTACTGTTGCCTTTGCCACCGTTACCGTTACTTCCATACTACTTTGCTACTAAATACTTTGTTGTAGATATTAAGTCTTTCAGGTGTGGTCGAATTGACAACTCAGCTTCTAATACCTGAGAATATTATTTTGCTCCCCTTGTGTCGAATCAATAAATTTGGGTTGAATACTCTACCCTCGAAACGGTTGCGATCCCCTATACTTGTGGGTTGTCAAGACCTTTTTCTGGCACTGTTGCCGGGGAGCATAGATCTATTCTCTGAGTCACTTGGGATTTATATCTATTGATCACTATGAGGAATGTGATAGATCAAAGAACCAAGATTTTTCCCTCAACTATGAGGGGAGGTAAGGAACTGCCATCTAGCTCCGCACTCGATTCATCTTTTGTTTTGAGTAAACTTGCGACACCTACACCTGCTATTGATTCTGATATGTCGCATGTTATTGATGATGCCACTTATGCTATGCATGATGCTTATGATGACACTACTTCTCTGCTTGATAATAATGTGCCACTAGGTGAATTTCTTGATGAACAACTTGCTAGGGTTAGAGAGAACGAAATTACTAAAACTGATGATATTAGTGAAAGTGATGATGAAGATTCTCCCCCTATATATGAATTGTCTGTTGTACCAGAGGGTTGTGTTATGGATGAAGAAACTGCTAGAGACTTCTTTGCTTGCCATGATAGATATGATCTTAAGAAATTGTTAGCTAAGCTGAAAGAAAAGTCTTTGAATGCTATAATGAAATATGACCCTGCTTTTGCTACTTCACCTATTTGTGTTATTGATAAGGATTATGAATTCTCTGTTGATCCTGAGTTAAATCACTTTGGTTGAATCTGATCCTTTCTATGGCTATGAATCTGAAATTGTTGTGGCACATCTTACTAAATTGAATGATATAGCCACCCTATTTATTCATGAGGAAAAATTCGCTATTACTATATTCTTAAATTACTTCCTTTCTCGTTAAAGGGCGATCCTAAAATATGGTTCAATTTTGTTGCTCCTCGTTGTGTGTGTAGTCCCCGGGATATGATTCATTACTTCTTTGTAAAATATTTCCCTGCTCATAAAAAACAAGCTGCCCTACAGGAAATATTTAATTTTGTGCAAATTCAAGAAGATAGTCTCCCACAAGCTTGGGGGAGTCTTCTCCAATTACTTGATGCTTTACCTGATCATCCTCTCAATAAAAATGAAATACTTGATATCTTTTATAATGGACTAACCGATGCTTCCAGAGACCACCTAGATAGTTGTGTTGGTTGTGTTTTTAGGGAAAGAACTATTGAGCAAGCTGAATTGCTATTGAATAATATATTGAGTAATGATAATGATTGGACACTTCCTGAACCAACTCCTAAGACAACTCTGAAGAAAGGGGTATTCGGTCCTGAAGACATGCAAGAGGCAAAGAAATCTATGAAAGAAAAGGGTATTAAAGTTGAAGATGTTAAGAATTTACCGCCTATTGAAGAAATACATGGTCTTGATAACCCAACACAGGTAGTAAAGGTAAATTCTCCTATATATTTGATAAGGGTGAAACCCCATCTACTAAGTTTGCTAGTCAATGCTTGGATGAGTTTGATAATTTTATTGTTAAACAATAAAACTTCAATGCTTATGTTGGTAGACAATTGAAACGTAATGCTTATATGGTTGAACACTTGAGTGATTATATGTCTAGAGTTAAAAGTGACCTTAAGCTTATTAGTAAAAATGCTTCCATGGTTACCACTCAAGTAGAACAAGTACTTAAGGCCCAGGATGATTTGCTTAATGAGTTGAATAATAAGAATAATGATAATGTTGTTAGAGTTATGACTAGAGCTGTTAAAATGACCCAGGAACCTTTGTATCCTGAGGGCCACCCTAAGAGGGTTGAGCAAGATTCTCAGAGGATTAATACTGATACACCTAGTCCTTCAAATAAAAAGAAAAATAATAAGGATAGGACTTTGCGTGCTTCTAATGAACCTGTTATTGACACATCTGAGAATCCCAATGATATTTCTATTTATGATGCCGAAACACAATCTGGTGATGAACATGAACCTAGTGGTAACGATTTTCATGTCGATGCTCAACCTAGTAATAATAATGATGTAGAGATTGAACCTAATGCTGATCTTTATAACCCACAATCAAAGAATCAACATTATGATAAGAGAGACTTTGTTGCTAGGAAGCACGGTAAAGAAAGAGAACCATGGGTTCAGAAACCCATGCCTTTTCCTCCTAAGCCATCTAAGAAAAAGGATGGTGAGGATTTTGAGCGCTTTGCTGAAATGATTAGATCCATATCTTTCTGCGTATGCGTTTGACTGATATGCTTAAAATGAATCCCTATGCTAAGTATATGAAAGATATTGTTACTAATAAAAGAAAGATACCGGAAGTTGAAATTTCCACCATGCTTGCTAATTATACTTTTAAGGGTGGAATACCAAAGAAACTAGGAGATCCAGGAGTACCAACTATACCATCCTCCATTAAAAGAAACTATGTTAAAATTGCTTTATGTGATCTTGGAGCCGGTGTTAGTGTTATGCCTTTCTCTTTATATCATAGACTTGATTTGAATAAGTTGACACCTACTAAAATCTCTTTGCAAATGGTTGATAAATCAACTGCTATACCCATTGGTATTTGTGAGGATGTGCTTGTTGTGGTTGCAAACATTACTATTTTAACAGACTTTGTTATTCTTGATATTCCCGAGGACAACAGTATGTCGATCATCCTTGGTAGACCTTTTCTGAATACTGCAGGGGCTGTTGTTGATTACAACAAAGGCAATGTCACTTTTCATGTTAATGGTAATGAGCATATGGTACACTTTCCGAAGAAACAACCTCCAGTTCATAGTATCAATTCTATTGGAAAAATTTCAACTATTACTATTGGAGGTTTTGAATTCCCTCTTCCTACTGTCAAAAAGAAATATGATATTATTATTGTTGGGGACATGCATATCCCCGTTGAGGTAACTTAGTGTTATTCGAAAATTCTCCGGTTCCATGTTATTCGGAAGAGGTTTGTTAACAAGACTTGGTCAAGCTTGTTAGTGGATTCATTTTGATTAGCATGAGATGGATGAATTTAGGAAGCACAAATTTTTGTACCCTCCTTTTACTTTCTGTTATTTAGTTTAAATAAAGCAAAACATTATTCTCTGTCTGTTTTCTGAATTATCCATGCAATAAAAAATACCCCAAAAATAAAAGTTCTCCAAATGCCCTGAAAATTGAGTGTGATTTTTCATAGAGTATTTAAGAATTTCTGGCACTTAGAACACACCAGGGGGCCACTCCAGTGAGCCACGAGGGTGGTGGGCACGCCCCCTGCCTCGTGAGCCCCACGTGACCCCCCCCCCCTCCACTTATTCTAGCACCCACACACTTTGCCTTCCTCTAGAAAAAATCATCCCCTAACTCAAACTCGTGTTCTTGCTCGTTTTGCTGCATTTTCGATATCACTAGTAGAAAAAGGGCTTATTGTCCCGGTTGGTGAGGGCCTTTAGTCCCGGTTCATCAACCGGGACTAAAGGGTCGGTACTAATGCCCTGACCCCTTTAGTCTCGGTTCAATCCAGAACCGGGACAGAAGGGCCTCCACGTGGCCTGTCCCCTGAGCCCAGGCAGGAGGGCCTTTGGTCCCGGTTGGTGGCACCAACCGGGACCAATAGGCATCCACGCGTCAGCGTTTATGTGGCTGTGGTTTTTGTTTTTTTTAAAGGGGGGGGGTTTGGGGGGTTTGGGGGGGTTAATTTAGGTGTTTCATATATTGTGCTATAGCTAGCTAATTAATAGAGAGAAGTGTCCTCTCTTTTGTCCGTGCTTGGTCGACGCTACGTACCATACATACATACGTATAGAGAGGACTAGCTAGACACGCTAGCTAGCTAGTAAGCAAACAGAAGATCGTCATGAACATATATGCATACAGAGAGAAGTGATATCGACCACCTCTCCTTCTACGGGAGATTGGTCGAACAAACAAGTTCTCGTATATCTATCCTACACTACCGGCTACATATATACAATAATTATCTTTTACAAATATATAATCTCCTAAAATACGGACGCGTGGTCCACATAGTATTCTCCGTCTTCAGCGATCACGTGGTCAAGAAAGAATGCCGCCAATTCCTCTTGAATTGCTCGCATGCGATCTGGTGCTAGGAGTTCATCCCGCATCCGAAACATCTAATTTTAAGAAGGGGGTCAATACATATATATATATATATGAATGAATGAAACTCAACACAAATGATGGTAATAAAATAAAATTGTGAATATTGTTATTTACGCACTTCATCCGGAGGGCTAGAAAAAAGAACAAAGACGAGAAACATCGAGAGGGCATCACTTCCTTCTGCGATTATGTCCCTCAACAACGCTTCTTGTGCTTCGTCTCGGGGGGTGTCCATAGTTTCTACAAATATTTACAACATGGCAATTATTATTCAAACATGACAGATATGGATATATTAGTGGCAAACGTAGAACTAGCTAGATAATCACAATAAGGAATCATATTAGTGGCCTCGACGCTGCTTCTCTAGGGTTTGGGGTGGCCTCGACAATGCTTCAAGGGTTAGGGGGTGGCCTCGAGAACGCTTCAAGCTAGGAGGGCGTAATATCGACCCCCCCCCCACGTGTTGAAGCTATCGGGAGGGGGTCGGCGTTGAACAGTACATCTATGTCCCACAAGTGACGTGGGCATCGACGTGGGCATCGACGCCCACAAGCTATTGGATTTCTTCAATACTTTGACACTATAGGAACCCTCGACCCTGAAACCTTCGACCCTTGACCCCTTAACGACCCTCGACCCTCTACCCTAGTTCCCGACCCTCGACCCCTCGGCGATCCTCGACACCCTCGTTATATCGACAACGACGCAACATACATATACATGGGAAAATAATGTTATCGGGGAGGGGGTA
>NC_041383.1:506099915-506136341 GCF_002162155.2 Triticum dicoccoides
GGGACTAAAGGGGGGCATTAGTCCCGGTTGGTGCCACCAACCGGGACCAAAGGCCCCCTTTAGTCCCGGTTGGTGCCACCAACCGGGACCAAAGGCCTTGTGCTGCCCCGCGCCAAACGTTTAGTCCCACCTTGCTAGTTGAGAGGGAGCCGCACCAGTTTATAAGGTGCGGTGCGGCTCCCCTCTCGAGCTCCTCTCTAAAGCAGGCTTTCGGGCCTAACTCTGCCATCTGTGCCTGTGGGCCTACTGGGCCTTCCACGGGCCTGAATCCTGGCCCATAGGGTTTCTAGTCGTATTCTGGCCGTGGGGGCCCAGTAGGTGGCATTTTTTTTGTTTTTTTGTTTTATTTGTTGCTTTATTTAGTTTATTTTGTTTTTGGTTTATTTTTCTTTTGGTCTTTTGCTTTATTTTTTAATTCTTTTTGCTTTTAGTTTTAGAAAAATTATAAACTTTCTGTTAGTGCCATTAGTTTTCAAATCTGAAAACTCTTTTTTTGTTTTCTTTGTTGATTTATTTATTTTATTTTGTTTCTACTTACAACAAAATACTTATTGTTGCTATTTTTATTTTTTTCAGTTTTTTGTTCTGTTTTCTGCATTATTTAGTTTTTGTTGTTTTTTGCTTTATTTTTTAATTCTTTTTGCTTTTAGTTTTAGAAAAATTATAAACTTTCTGTTAGTGCCATTAGTTTTCAAATCTGAAAACTCTTTTTTTGTTTCCTTTGTTGCTTTATTTATTTTATTTTGTTTCTACTTACAACAAAATACTTATTGTTGCTATTTTTATTTTTTTCAGTTTTTTGTTCTGTTTTCTGCATTATTTATTTTTTGTTGTTTTTTGCTTTATTTTTTAATTCTTTTTGCTTTTAGTTTTAGAAAAATTATAAACTTTCTGTTAGTGCCATTAGTTTTCAATTTTGGAAACTCTTTTTTTGTTTTCTTTGTTGCTTTATTTATAAACCGGTGTGAGCGCCCTTCGGTTGGCGAGGTTTTAAAATTCATAGTTTTCAAATGAACTCTGAAAAAGTTGGCATAGCATGTGCATGTACAAAACGGACAATGGTATCATACTCGTCTGTTACAAAGTTGGCATGTTATCATCATAATAGTTGCGGGAGAAAGTCTTCACTTTTTCTTCGCTTCTGTCGTTTGCTTATTGCGCCGTAACCATGGATAATCTTCATCGTTTATCAGGATGCTTGGGTCAGCCTTGACTTTGAAGGGGGGAATTTCATGAAACTTTTCATACTCTTCAGACATGTCTGTCTTGCCCTCCACTCCCAGGATGTCCCTTTTTCCTGAAAGAACTATGTGGCGCTTTGGCTCATTGTATGATGTATTCGCTTCCTTATCTTTTCTTTTCCTCGGTCTGGTAGACATGTCCTTCACATAGATAACCTGTGCCACATCATTGGCTAGGACGAACGGTTCGTCAGTGTACCCAAGATTTTTCAGATCCACTGTGGTCATTCCGTACTGTGGGTCTACCTGTACCCCGCCTCCTGAAAGATTGACCCACTTGCACTTAAACACAGGGACCTTAAAATCTACTCCGCAGTCAAGTTCCCATATGTCTGCTATGTAACCATAATATGTGTCATTTCCATTGTCGGTTGCTGCATCAAAGCGGACACCGCTGTTTTGGTTGGTGCTCTTTTCATCTTAGTCAATCGTGTAAAATGTATTCCCATTTATCTCGTATCCTTTCCAAATCATTACAGTCGAAGATGGTCCCCTGGACAACAAGTACAGCTCCTCACAAACAGTGCTGTCACCTCTGAGACGTGTTTCCAACCAACTGCTGAAAGTCCTGATGTGTTCACATGTAATCCAGTCGTCGCACTGCTCCGGGTGTTTGGAGCGCAGACTGTTCTTGTGTTCATCGACATACGGGGTCACCAAGGTAGAGTTCTGTAGAACTGTGTAGTGTGCTTGAGACCAAGAATATCCGTCCCTGCATATTATTGAGTCCCTTCCAAGCGTGCCTTTTCCAGTCAGTCTCCCCTCATACCGCGATTTAGGGAGACCTATCTTCTTAAGGCCAGGAATGAAGTCAACACAAAACCCGATGACATCCTCTGTTTGATGGCCCATGGAGATGCTTCCTTCTGGCCTAGCGCGGTTACGAACATATTTCTTTAGGACTCCCATGAACCTCTCAAAGGGGTACATATTGTGTAGAAATACGGGCCCCAGAATGACAATCTCGTCGACTAGATGAACTAGGACGTGCGTCATGATATTGAAGAAGGATGGTGGGAACACCGGCTTGAAACTGACAAGACATTGCGCCACATCACTCCTTAGCGTTGGTACGATTTCTGGATCGATCACCTTCTGAGATATTGCATTGAGGAATGCACATAGCTTCACAATGGCTAGTCGGACGTTTTCCGGTAGAAGCCCCCTCAATGCAACCGGAAGCAGTTGCGTCATAATCACGTGGCAGTCATGAGACTTTAGGTTCTGGAACTTTTTCTCTGGCATATTTATTATTCCCTTTATATTCGACGAGAAGCCAGTCGGGACCTTCATACTGAGCAGGCATTGAAAGAATATTTCTTTCTCTTCTTTCGTAAGAGCGTAGCTGGCAGGACCTTCATACTGCTTCGGAGGCATGCCCTCTTTTTCGTGCAAGCGTTGCAGGTCCTCTCGTGCCTCAGGTGTATCTTTTGTCTTCCCATACACACCCAAGAAGCCTAGCAGGTTCACGCAAAGGTTCTTCATCACGGGCATCACGTCGATTGAAGAGCGGACCTCTAGGTATTTCCAGTAGGGTAGGTCCCAAAATATAGATTTCTTCTTCCACATGGGTGCGTGATTCTCAGCGTCATTCGGAACAGCTAGTCCGCCGGGACCCTTTCCAAAGATTACGTGTAAATCATTGACCATAGCAAGTACGTGATCACCGGTACGCATGGCGGGCTTCTTCCGGTGATCTGCCTCGCCTTTGAAATGGTTGCCTTTCTTTCGACATTGATGGTTGGTCGGAAGAAATCGACGATGGCCCAGGTACACATTCTTCCTGCAGCTTGCCAGGTATATACTATCGGTGTCAAGTAAACAGTGCGTGCATGCGTGGTATCCCTTGTTTGTCTGTCCTGAAAGGTTATGAGAGCGGGCCAATCGTTGATGGTCACGAACAGCAACGCCTTTAGGTTAAATTCCTCCTGTTTGTGCTCATCCCACGTACATACACCGTTTCCATTCCACAGCTGTAAAAGTTCTTCAACTAATGGCCTTAGGTACACATCAATGTCGTTGCCGGGTTGCTTAGGGCCTTGGATGAGAACTGGCATCATAATGAACTTCCGCTTCATGCACATCCAAGGAGGAAGGTTATACATACATAGAGTCACGGGCCAGGTGCTATGATTGCTGCTTTGCTCCCCGAAAGGATTAACGCCATCCGCGCTTAAAGCAAACCATACGTTCCTTGGGTCCTTTGCAAACTCATCCCAGTACTTTCTCTCAATTTTTCTCCACTGCGACCCGTCGGCGGGTGCTCTCAACTTCCCGTCTTTCTTACGGTCCTCACTGTGCCACCATATCAACTTGGCATGCTCTCCATTTCTGAACAGACGTTTCAACTGTGGTATTATAGGAGCATACCACATCACCTTCGCAGGAACCCTCTTCCTGGGAGGCTCGCCGTCAACATCACCAGGGTCATCTCGTCTGATCTTATACCGCAATGCACCGCATACCGGGCATGCGTTCAGATCCTTGTAGGCACCACGGTAGATGATGCAGTCATTAGGGCATGCATGTATCTTCTCAACCTCCAATCCTAGAGGGCATACGACCTTCTTTGCTGCGTATGTACTGTCGGGCAATTCGTTATCCTTTGGAAGCTTCTTCTTCATTATTTTTAGTAGCTTCTCAAACCCTTTATCAGGCACAGCATTCTCTGCCTTCCACTGCAGCAATTCGAGTATGGTACCGAGCTTTGTGTTGCCATCTTCGCAATTGGGGTACAACCTCTTTTTGTGATCCTCTAACATGCGATCGAACTTCAGCTTCTCCTTTTGACTTTCACATTGTGTCCTTGCATCGACAATGACCCGGCGGAGATCATCATCATCGGGCACATCATCTGGTTCCTCTTGATCTTCAGCAGCTTCGCCCGTTGCAGCACCATCGTGCACATCGTCTGGTGCATCTTGATGTTCAGTAGCATCACCGTATTCAGGGGGCACATAGTTGTCATCGTACTCTTCTTCCTCGCCGTCTTCCATCATAACCCCTATTTCTCCGTGCCTCGTCCAAATATTATAGTGTGGCATGAAACCCTTGTAAAGCAGGTGGGTGTGAAGGATTTTCCGGTCAGAGTAAGACTTCGTATTCCCACATATAGGGCATGGACAACACATAAAACCATTCTGCTTGTTTGCCTCAGCCACTTTGAGAAAATCATGCACGCCCTTAATGTACTCGGAGGTGTGTCTGTCACCGTACATCCATTGCCGGTTCATCTGCGTGCATTATATATAATTAAGTGTGTCAAAAATCATTACAGAACATCATGAATAGATAATTAAGTGACCAAATTAATAGAAGTTCATCATCACATAAAAACCAAAGTAGATACATAGTTCTCATCTAACAACATAAAGCTCTGCAGAGCATCTAAATTAATTAAACCATACATTGAAACTATGTAAAACATTTCAATGCGAAAACAAATGCGATCATAATCGCAACCAAGGTAACAACTGATCCAACGGCATAATGATACCAAGCCTCGGTATGAATGGCATATTTTCTAATCTTTCTCATCTTCAAGCGCATTGCATCCATCTTGATCTTGTGATCATCGACGACATCCGCAACATGCAACTCCAATATCATCTTCTCCTCCTTAAGTTTTTTTATTTTTTCCTTCAAGAAATTGTTTTCTTCTTCAACTAAATTTAACCTCTTGACAATAGGGTCGGTTGGAATTTCCGGTTCAACAACCTGCTAGATAAATAAAATCTATGTCACATTGGTCGGCATAATTTTCATAAACAATAAATGAACCAATAGTTATGAAAAGATAATATATACCACATCCGAATCATAGACAGGACGAGGGCCGACGGGGGCGGATACCAAAACCATCGGCGCACTATATAAGATGCAATAATAAAAGTAAGAAAATAATACAAGTATCTATCTAAACAAACAAGTAATAATATTTTTCCTTTCAGAAAGAAGATAAGAACAAGAGGCTCACCACGGTGGTGCCGGCGATGAGATCGGCGCGGGTGATCGACGGCGGTGAAGACGGGGACAGGGCGTGACAGACCGCTAAACCTAGATAAATATTGAGGAAAATGGAGCTTGGCGGTCGA
Organism: Triticum dicoccoides; assembly: GCF_002162155.2. Lineage (NCBI taxonomy): Eukaryota > Viridiplantae > Streptophyta > Magnoliopsida > Poales > Poaceae > Triticum > Triticum dicoccoides. The sequence continues at coordinate 506,105,251 of NC_041383.1, forward strand.
GCTTGGAGAGGAGAAACCTTAAGTAGTGTGGCTCGGGCATTCCATCGAACACCTTGTGTGCATAGGAGGTGAGCTAGAGCACCACCAAGCCCTCTCCCCCTCGGACAGAAAAAATAGAGCAGTGTGCTCTGCTCTTGCGCGAGGGGCTATATATAGGCACCACTATTGGTCCCGGTTGGTGGCATGAACCGGGACTAAAGGTAACCCTTTTGGTCCCGGTTCATGCCACCAACCGGGACCAATAGTGGTGGGCCAGGAGCCAGGACCATTGGTCCCGGTTCGTCCCACCAACCGGGACCAAAAGGTCCGGACGAACCGGGACCAATGGCCCACGTGGCCCGGCCGGCCCCCTGGGCTCACGAACCGGGGCAAATAGCTCCATTGGTCCCGGTTCTGGATTGAATCGGGACTAATGGGCTAAACTGGCCTGGACGAAAGCCCTGTTTTCTACTAGTGTATCCTTGCTCAAAGCTCCATTCACAAACTACTTTGGGAGATTGTTCATCGGTATGTGACTCCTCCAATGGTCCAATTTGTTTTTGTTCTAGTTCTTTCTTTATTGCAAATTTTTGCTGCTGAAGTGACCCTGTTCTTGAGCTTGCATGTCAAATTTATATGGTCCAAAGTAGTTTTAATGCATGATATAGCCTCTAGGCACTTATGGGAGTAGTTGCTATCAATCTAGTTGAGTTTGGTTCACTTTTATTTTGAGTCACTAAAAATTTCAGAAATTTTCGGAGGAAGAAAATGTTGAAGAGATTATTGAGAGGCTCCTTGAGCCGAGGTTCGAAGCAAAAGTGAAATGAAGAGAATGAAAAGCCCAAGTACAACCTTCCCCGCACCGCACCTCCTACTCACTAATATTTTCATGCAAAACTTTCATTTCCATGCTAGGAGATCACCACCTTCGGTAGCTTTTTATTTATATGAGGAGTTTAAGGAGATGCCACTCTATGATTTTTGTGTGGTTTGCAAGTTGCCTTTTGAGGGTATCGTCGAGGAACCACGTCCTAGTGATGTGGCAAAATTTATTGATAAAATTACTGTAGGGGAAAGTAGAAAAGTGTCAGATGCAAGAACTACCAGTATACATTTTCCTGTTCTACATTACTATGCAATATTTGCTAGTAGATGTTTATTTGGTCGCGGGAACAGTAGGGGCCTCAGTGCTCCTGACCTTGCCATTTTGCGCCATTCTTTACTTCGTGATAGAACTTTCAGTTTAGGCGCTATTGTTAAACTGTTGAGTCTAAACCGTACAAAGGGACCCATTTTTGGAGGTATCTTTGTTTCGCTTCTTGCTAAATATTTTGAGATCCCTATTAGGCATTATGACAAAGAAGAGAAGGTGATGCCCACTATTTTCTTAGACTATAAAATCATGGTAGCACATGATTTCATTTGCGAAGATAAGGAGAAAAGACTCATTTATAACTTGGTATTTAGTGAAACTACTTGTCAGATTATTACCTTGCCTGCACCTTCTTTGTTTAACATTCATTCAGGCACATACCTCATCCTGTCCGATGACATTTACGCATACTCGAAGCGGACACGATCCCTAGAGCCTGAGCTTGAGCCATCTCCTGATCCATATCAGGAGTCTATTTTTCAGTGGGATCTGCAGGAGCTCGCTAACCAGTGGAAGCCCGAGGATCCTCCTCAATACACTGGAGAGGACTACTTTGATCCATGGGTGTAGACCAACTTAGACAAAAGTCTAAGCTTGCAGGAGTACGTATTTCTCGCCGACATTACATTCATGTTCACACACTTATTCCAGTTGTCGGTGTTCATACTTTTTCATTGTACTATCCATGCTAGTTTATTTTCTTTTCCTGTTTTCTTCTTGTGTGTTTGAAAAACTTTGAGAAAAAACAAAAAAATAGTTGCACTAGTTTAGCTTCCATGCTTGTAGTAGTAGTAATTAAATAATAAAACCCAAAAATATTTCTCGTTCTTCTTTCGCTTGTTGGGAGCTTTCCCGTGTAAATGGTTTTTCTCGTCCTTGTTTACTTTCTTCATAAAAACAAAAACTTCAAAAATATTTTAGTGTGTTTCTTCGAAATTCTTTTCTTTTCTTTGGTGGTCGAGAGGAGAAGACCATGATGAAACGATGAGTGGCTCTCATATGCATTATTGTTGATCTAACAAAGAGCCCATATTACCTTGTCTTCTCCCTTGAATAAATGTTTGCAAATTCCAGCTTAGTCCAATGCACATGCACTATTATTATTATTCACACCATTCGGTCATGCAAGTGAAAGGCAATAATGACGATATATGATGAAATGATTGAGATGAGGAAAAGTTGGTATGAACTCGACCTATCTTTTTTTGTAAATATGATTAGTTAATTGTTCTTGATTCAGCCTATTGTGAACGAAACATGTTTGCAATGACAATTAGAGATTATTGTTAGTCATGCCATGCTTAATTAGCTAGGAGTTTATAATGGTTTACCTTGTGTGTCAATATGCTATTAAAATGGTTGTGATGTAGTATGATAGGGTGGTATCCTCCTTTGAATGATTCGAGGGGCTTGACTTGGCACATGTTCACGCATGTAGTTGAAACAAAATCAACATAGCCTCCATGATATTTATGTTCATGGTGATTTATATCCTACTCATGCTTGCACTCATTGTTAATTAATCTTAATGCATGTTTATGACCGTGTCACTCTCTAGTTGCCCGCTTCCCAGTCCCTTTCTAGCCTTCACTTGTACTAAGCGGGAATACTGCATGTACATCCACTTCCATAAACCCCAAAGATATTCCATATGAGTCCACCATACCTACCTATATGCGGTATTTACCTACCGTTCCAAGTAAATTTGTATGTGCCAAACTCTAAACCTTCAAATGAAATTCTGTTTTGTATGCTCGAATAACTAATGTATCAACAAGGGTTGTCTATATCTTCCATGCTAGGTGGGTTATTCTCACGATGAGTGGACTCCGCTCATCATTCACAAGAAAATGTCCGGTAACCGGGATGCCTAGTTGATACGTCTCCAACGTATCTATAATTTATGAAGTATTCATGCCATGTTTACAATAGTTTTATATGATTTTGGTATGATTTGATTGGACCTAACCCGGACTGACGTTGTTTTCAGTAGAACTATGGTGGTGTTGTTTTTGTGCAGAAATAAAAGTTCTCGGAATGCGCTGAAAATCAACGGAGATTTTTTCTGGAAAATATAAAAAATATTGGAACGAAGAGTTACCGGAGGGGAGGCCCATGGGCCCCACGAGGGTGGAGGACGCGCCCTTGTGCCTCGTGGACTTCCTGTGGGGCCTCCTGACTTGTTCTCGACGCCAACCTCTCCTATAAATACCGAAACCTCCAGAAAATAACCTAGGTTGGAAGTTCCACCGCCGCAAGCCTCTGTAGCCACGAGAAATCAATCTAGGCCCTCTCCGGCACCATGTCGGAGAGGGCCATCATCACCGGAGGCCATGGAGGAGGATCTCGGAGGGTTCATCATCGCCATGGAGGCCAAGGGCCAGAGGGGGAACCTCTACCCATCCAGGGGGAGGCCATGGAGGAGGAAGCACAAGGGGAAGAACCTCTCCTCCTCTCTCTCGATGGCGCCAGAGTGACATCGGGAGGGGAATCATCACCGCGGTGATCGTCTTCATCAACATCACGATCCTCGTCTATTTTATGCGGTCCACTCTCCCGCACCTTGTTGTAATCCCTACTTGAACATGGTGCTTTATGCCACATATTATGATCCAATGATGTGTTGCCATCCTATGATCTTTTGAGTAGATATCCTTTGTCTTTGGGTTGACTGATGATCTAGATTGGTATGAGTTGTATGTTTTATTTTGGTGTTGTTCTATTGTGCCTTCCTGCCGCGCACACGTGAGGGATGCCCGTTGTAGGGTGTTGCAATACCTTCATGATTCTCTTATAGTGGGTTGCTTGAGTGACAGAAGCATAAACCCGAGTAAGGGGGTTGTTGCGTATGAGATAAAGGGGACTTTATATGTTAATGCTATGGTTGGGTTTTACCTTAATGATCTTTAGTAGTTGCGGATTCTTGCTAGAATTCCAATCATAAGTGCATATGATCCAAGAAGAGAAAGTATGTTAGCTTATGCCTCTCCCTCATATGAAATTGCAATGACGACTACCGGTCTTGTTAACAATTGCCTAGTATAATTCCGCACACCGACCCATCATTATTCCACACTCGCTATTTATAATATTTAGTAATATATTCTAACTTTATGATAACAGCACCTACTTTTATATTTTAGCTCTCCGATACCATGCAAAGTTATCCTCTTCATACCCACAACATAGTTTTATTTCTCGTTTCTAGTTGGAAGCAAACGTTCGGTGTACGTAGAGTCGTATCAGTGGCAGATAGGACTTGAGAGAATATTGATCTTACCTTTAGCTCCTTGTGGGTTCGACACTCCATACTTATCACTTCCACCTTTGGGAATTGCTACGATGATTCCCTGCACTTGGGGATTATGAAGCTCTGTTCTGGCGCCGTTGCCGGGGAGCAATAGCGTAGGCTTGATATTCTCGTGTGTGCTTGTTTGCTTTCTTCACTAAGTAGATTTTTGTTTTTGTTTTGCTTAGTTGTGGGTCAAACATACAAAAAAATTAAAAAATGAAAATACAAAAAGATTCACTTGCCTCATATGCCTAAAAAGTTTTTTTCAAAAAGAGAAGTGATTGGAAAGTTATGCATTGCAGAAGTGGGGGTCGACCTTGAGCACTTGTGTTCATGCTCATGGAAACAATGTAAAAAAATCATGGAAGTTTCTCTATAAATAATTATCCCCTTGTATATATCCATTGTATTATAAAAATAATGTGCCAAGCTTTGGTTTTAGGATGATTAGATTGCTTGTTTACTTTGTGCAGTATAAAAACAGAAACTTTGGATGTAGCGCGTGAATTTAATTTTTTTGCTGGAAAGTCAAATGGGTCTGAAACATTTTGAAAATTACTTATGTACAAATTTTTTAAATTGTCATATGTTTTTAGAAATTTTTGGATTTACATAAGTTTACTAAATTTCCAGATTACTACAGACTGTCCTGTTTTTGACAGATTATGTTTTCTGTATGTTGTTCGCTTACTTTGATGAATCCATGGGTAGTATCGGGGGGTGTGAACCATGGTGAAGTTGGAATATAGTAGATAAAGTGCTAATGTGAAATTGGAATGAGTTTACAACAATACCTAAAGGTAGTGATTTGCTTTAGTGTACTAACGGATCTCACAAAGTTTATGTTAAGTTTTTGTGGATGAAGTGTTCGAAGAACGAGGAGTTACCGACATGAGAAGAATAAAGAGAGGCAAGAGTTCAGGCTTGGCGATGCCCAAGGCACCCCAAGTAAATATTCCAAGGATACTCAAGCATCTAAGCTTTGGGATGCCCCGGTTGGCATCCCATCTTTCTTCTTCAACAATTATCGGTATACCTCGGTTTTTGTTTTGTTCACATGATTTGTGTCCTTTGTGTTTTTATTTCTTTAAGAACCATGCTAGTATGAGATAGCCCTTCATTGATTTATATAATGCTTCATGTGCGTCACTTATATCTTTTGAGTATGGTTTTATAGAATACTTAGTTTGCTTCACTTATATATTTTGAGCTTGGATATTGGTTAGTCTATATTAATTATAGAATGCTCCATGAACTTCACTTATATATTTTGGAGTATGAATAATACTATCATCTAAAGTGGGTTTGGAAGAGTATCAACTTTAGGAATTAGTGATTCCACTATTTTGGAGGGTGTTGAATCTTAGTGTGATATTTATGAAAGTGAATTTGGAAGAGTGTAAACTTTAGTTAGTAATGATTCCACTATTTCGGAAGAGGTTCCAATTGATTATGAGAACAAAGTTGCTATCTATGATGATTATTGTGATGACATGTATGCTATAAACAATTATGTTAACCATGAAACTTGTCATCATGATTTTAATTTTCAATTGGATTATGCCTCACATGACAGTTATTTTGTTGAGTGCTCCCACTATTCCGAATGAGAAGAATTTTTGCTTATGTGGAGAGTAGTAAAATTTCTATGCTTGTAGATCATGAAAAGAATGCTTTATGTGATGGTTGTTGTCGGTGTCAAAACCGGCGGATCTCGGGTAGGGGGTCCCGAACTGTGCGTCTAGGCGGATGGTAACAGGAGACAAGGGTACACGATGTTTTTACCCAGGTTCGGGCCCTCTCGATGGAGGTAAAACCCTACTCCTGCTTGATTAATATTGATGATATGGGTAGTACAAGAGTAGATCTACCACGAGATCGGAGTGGCTAAACCCTAGAAGCTAGCCTATGGTATGATTGTTGTTCATCCTACGGACTAAAACTCTCCGGTTTATATAGACACCGGAGAGGGCTAGGGTTACACAGAGTCGGTTACAATGGGAGGAGATCTTCACATCGTATCGCCAAGCTTGCCTTCCACGCCAAGGAAAGTCCCATCCGGACACGGGACGGAGTCTTCAATCTTGTATCGTCATAGTCCAGGAGTCCGGCCAAAGGTCTTAGTCCGGCCATCCGGACACCCCCTAATCCACGACTCCCTCAGTAGCCCCTGAACCAGGCTTCAATGATGACGAGTCTGGCACGCAAGTTGTCTTCGGCATTGCAAGGCGGGTTCCTCCTCTGAATATTCCATAGAAGAGGTTGAACACCAGGGTAGTGTCCGGCTCTGCAAAATAAGTTCCACATTCCACCGTAGAGAGAATAATATTTGCATCAATTGAATCTACTGACGTATTCCACAGCATGACATCATGCCACGGCCTGGCTTTTATTCACCTCAGCGTGTTTAGCGAGGCAGTTTCCTTGGCATGTCTTGTCAAAGCAGAGATCATGTCCCCTTATTTCGGGATTCTCATCAATACGGGCGTGGGTAACCCAACCGTGACTTAGGTATGACTCCCTAATTGAAAGCGAGTCTCAAACGGTTACGGGGAGGGCTCTTGGTATTCACCTGCTTTATAAAGGAACCAAGGCCCGGCTCCCTTCTTCCCAAACCAATCAAATCCGCCCCTCACTTCGAGTTCCAACACCCAAAGCTCTAGTTTTAGGCGCTTCGGACCTTCGAAGATGTCCGGCTCCGACCTACAAGGCCGTGGATGCCTTCCTCCATTATGGAAGAAGATGTGTGAAAGCTAAGAGACGCCAGGTATCTAACCAGCGAAATCTTGCATAGACTACCTACTCAAGGGCAAGCGGTTCCCGCTCCCCAGCCCGGTGAAAGAGTGGTGTTCGCATCTCACTTCCTTCGGGGGCTAGGCTTCCCAATCGATCCCTTTGTGAGGGGGCTTATGTATTACTACGGGCTGGAGTTCCACGACCTAGCTCCGGAGCCCATCCTCCAGATCTCATCATTCATTGTCGTGTGCGAGGCCTTCCTCCATATCACCCCTCACTTCGGATTGTGGCTAAAAACTTTCAAAGTGGAACCGAAAATGATCGAGGGGCAGCACGTTGAGTGCGGAGGGGCTATAATAAGCAAGATGGACGACGCTCTATGGCCCGAAGGTTCTTTTCAAGAGGAGCTCGGCTTATGGCAACAAGACTGGTTTTACATCATAGCCCCTAGGGGTACCACATGGGTGGCACCACCTACTTTTCGCTCTGGTCCCCCACCACGGCTGGCGTCATGGGTTAATGGACTTATCTGGGGGCCGCCCAAAGACGTGCCCTTGCTGCAGGGCCGTATTCGAGATCTTCTAGAAAGAGATATCAATTTGACCATAGTGGTGCAAGTCATGGTGATTCGCCGCACACTGCCCTGCAAACGTCGACCTCTCCGCCTTTGGGAGTTTAATCCGGAGGGACCATGAGTCCTACAACATTTCATGGGAATGATACCCATGGAGATGTACAAATTGTTCTTCGAATCACAAGCAAGGTGTCCGGATTTGTCCGAGGATGCAGGTCTGAGCTGCAATCACCCGGATGCTAAAGTAAGTAGCCCCGTATTTGGATACACCATCCATATTTTTATCAAATCTACCCTTTAGCAGAGTTGTCCTTCGAACAGGAGTGGATGGCGAAGGCAAAGCTTATCAGGTGACCAGCCCCCCTGCCTGAGACCGTACCAAATCCCATGCTGACCAGGATGCTGGAGGTCACGCCATTGGCGGAAGGTGAAGGGGGGACCCAAGGAGCTACCGCCTCCACGAAGGAGGCCGTTAGGAAGGGAAGAATCGAAAATTCTCCCGACCAGGGAAAGAAAAGGACTGCTCTGAAGACCCGGAGGTGATAACCTCAAAACGGGGAAAGAAATCTTCGTCAGAGGGTTCGGCACCGGAGAACGCCCCAGCCGAATCGCCCCCTAAAGGGGACCCGCTCTCCCCCGAGGCGTAAGTGAAGGGAGGGGTTCCATAATGAATCATACTCATGTTTTATTCCTGAGGAAAATAACCGAAACATTATTTTGCAGTTCGGATCTCAACCCTTCTCAGCAGAGCTCATCTTCAGGGGATCTTCGTCCAGAGATGATAGAGAGCGAAACGCCTCCCCTTGTTCCACCGTCTCACGAGGCTGGCGACCCCGAGGTATCGTCCCGGAGGGTTTTTTCAAGTCCGGATCCTAGAAAAGGTCGTCAGACTAGTCCGGCACCCTCTTGCGCGCCGGCGGAGGGGCTAAAGGATCTGCTTGGTAGGGCGTCCATCTCAAAAGAACACCGTATGTTGATGGATACGGTGATTGGAAGTATTTCATCCGCGGAAAGCGGATTGTACGAGGCTGCTAGGAGTTTACTAACAGGCTTTGAGGTATGTAAAAAGGTGTACCTTTTGGTAGAGCCGCATATTAAATGTGCCCTGTATGAATAGTAGCCCCTGAGACTTTGTGTGTCGTCATGAGTGACGGCGCACAGAGGATCATAACCCCAGGAATAATATGTCGCCTATTCTATGAAGGTGGCGAGGCGTTCGGTGGCTAGCCGGACTGATGAATCTGCCGAACTAAAGCGGCAACTTGACGTAGCAGATGCCGACATCGCGCTTGTAAATAAGCGGCTAGACGAGGCTCAAGGTATGTTCAAAAGACACCGAGTAATAGGAGCTTGATGCTCGGGCCTTATATATATATATTTTATGTAGATGGTGCTGCTACCGTGGAGAACCTTCGGGCGGAACTTGCCCGAGCCAAGGAGCAAGCAAGGAAAAGTGATGTGGCTGCCGTTAAAGCGGCTGAAGAGCTAACAGCCGAATAGGCTGCTCACTGCCAGAGCAAGAAGGAAATAGCCGAGATGGCCATAAAATTGAAGGATGCTACCGACCACTGTAAATTTCTTGAACAAGAAGGTAGGGCGGCTCAGAAGGACCTTGAAAAGATCACTACCGAAGCCAAGGATACTCGCTCTGCCATGAGAGCGATGAAGGAGGAGCTGCGTCAGGCCAGAGATATCACGGCTGGAAAGCCTTATATGTTGCGGATGAAGTTCGGAGACCCCAAGTATGTTCCATTAGACCGGCAGTGGAGTGCGGAAAACGCTGTCACGCCCAATATGCGATACTATCCTACAGAGACTCGAAGGTCCCACCAAGGATAGAACCGCATATTGAAACGCTTTTACAAGGTGGATATCATTACATCAACATTACATAATAGATGGGGATACATACAAGAGGCATACAATGCCACACGAATACAACATCACAATACAAAAGAGCATCATCCGACTACGGATGAAACACAAACAGAAACTCAAACGACATCCACCCTGCTAGCCCAGGTTGCCGACCTGGAACCTATCCCCTGATCGAAGAAGAAGCAGAAGAAGAACTCCAAGACAAGCAAACGTCGCTCTCACGTCATGATCATCGCATAACCTGTACCTGCAACTGTTGTTGTAGTAATCTGTGAGCCACGAGGACTCAGCAATCCCATTACCATGGGTATCAAGACTAGCAAAGCTTAAAGGGAAGGAAGGGGTAAACTGGTGAGGCTGCAGCAGCGACTAAGCATATATGGTGGCTAACATACGCAAATAAGAGCGAGAAGAGAGCAAGCGGAATGATCGTGAAACTAGCAATGATCAAGAAGTGATCCTGAACTCCTACTTACGTCAAACATAACCCAAAGACCGTGTTCACTCCCCGGACTCCGCCGAGAAGAGACCATCATGGCTACCTACACGGTTGATGCATTTTAATTCGGATCTGGTGTCAAGTTATCTACAACCGGACATTAACAAATTCCCATCTGCCTATAACCGCAGGCACGGATTTCGAAAGATTATACCCTGCAGGGGTGTCCCAACTTAGCCCATCATAAGCTCTCGCGATCAACAAAGGATATACCTTGTCCCAGGAAGACCCGATCAGACTCGGAATCCCGGTTTACAAGACATTTCGACAATGGTAAAACAAGACCAGCAAAGCCGCCCGATGCGCCGACAATCCCGATAGGAGCTGCACATATCTCGTTCTCAGGGCAACACCGGATAGGTCAGCCTACGAGTAAAACCAGCCCTCGAGTTGCCCCGAGGTGGCCCCGCAGTCTGCCCGGTTCGGACCAACACTTAGACAAGCACTAGCCCGGGGGGGCTAAAATAAAGATGACCCTTGGGTTAATTACTCCCAAGGGAAATATAGGTGGTGGTGAGGCAAATGGCAAAACCAAGGTTGGGCCTTGCTGGAGGAGTTTTATTCAAAGCGAACTGTCAAGGGGGTCCCATAAATCACCCAACCGCGTAAGGAACGCAAAATCCGGGAACATAACACCGGTATGACGGAAACTAGGGCGGCAAGAGTGGAACAAAACACCAGGCATAAGGCCGAGTCTTCCAGCCTTTACCAAATATATAGATGCATTAATAATATAAGAGATATTGTGATATCCCAACCAAAACCCTGTCCACCATGGAGCAATCTTCAACTTCACCTGCAACTAACGATGCTATAAGAGGGGCTGAGCAAAGCGGTAACATAGCCAAGCAACGGTTTGCTAGGAAGGGTGTCAAAGGTTAGAGGTTCATGGCAATTTGGGGGGCTTGATGAGCAAAAGATAGGTAACGCAGCATAGCGATAGAACGAAGAAACTAGCATAGCAATGATAGTAGTGAGATCTAGGGTAGTGGTCATCTTGCCTGAAATCCCGCTAGGAAGAAGAACGAGTCCATGAAGAAGACGAACGGGCGTAGTCGAACAAATCCTCACAATCGCAACATTACCGGAACTATCAAGAAGAAGCAATACCGGAAAGAAGCAAACAACATGGTAAATGCACAAGCATAAACATGGTATGATGCACAAACAAGTATGATGCATGTCCAGTTTAAAGAGGCGTGGCATGGCAAATGCAACCAAACAATACTACAAGTTAAATGGAGCTCAATATGCAACGAGTTGCATATTGACAAAACACCACAAGCAATTATTTAGTTTGATCTCGTTTAAGCTACCAAACAATATTAAATGTTGTTAAACATGGCAAGAGGTGAAGCATAAATAAACTAACTATCTAGGCAAGTTTAAATGAGGCCGGAACAACAAACAACAATTCCGGAAAAACCTCATGTGCAATTTATGAATTTGGTACTGTTCTGCCCTAAACACAAATTTTGAGTTGTTAAATAGTAAAACAAAGTGCACCATGTTAATCTAGGCATTTTTCCACCCCATTTACATATAAAGTTTGTTTAAAATGGAGCTACGATTAATTAGTTATGAAATAAAGCATTTTAACATGGCATTTAGCAAAAATAAATGCAAACAACATTTTAAACATTTTAAACATGGATGAAAGTGGTATATTATTAATCTACACAAAATTCTAAGCATTTTACATGTATGAAGTTTTTACATATGACGCATATTTTGTGAGTTATTAAATGCATGAACAACAGGGGGTTTTCTGTAAAACATTAATTCCTGGATAATTACTAAAATCGCTGGACAGAAAAAAAAACAAGAATGGGCCGAAACTGCTGGACCAATAGGAGGAAAAAAACACAGGGGCGTCGGCGGGGTGGCCTCACCATGGCCCAAGCCCAGGCGGTGGAGAGGTAGGCCGGAAAGGGGCATTGGGCCTTGGGGAGGAGCTGGCCCAGGCGCTGGAGTGGCCGCGGTCAACGCGGGAGAGCGGGCTCGAGGCGCTCGTCCTCTGCTTGATGCAGAGCTGCGGCGGCACCTGGAGCAGAGCTCCGGCGAGCGAGGCGAAGGGGCGGCGAGGCGAGGGACTGCAGAGAAGGCCCAGCGAGGTGGGGACGGGGCGGATCCGGCTGGCCGGCGCCGGATCCGGGCAACAACGGCGCAGACGGAGCTCAGGGGCGGCCATGGTGTTTTCCTGCTGCGGACGATGAAAGGGCAAGAGCGGTCATGAGGGAGAGGGCACGGGGAAGGAGAAGAAAGAGAGCAGGGTGCAGGGATGGCCTGGGAGTGGCGGAGGGCACTGGCGGCGGTGGAGGCTGGTGGCGGCGATGAGGGCTCGGGGTCGAGGGATCCTCCCCTCGATCCAGAACGGGAGCGGGAGGCGCGGGGCGCTCGGGCCCAGATCGGTCTGCGACGGGCCTCGGATGGGCCGGTTGGGCCCTGGGCGGCGCGAGGAAGGCCAGGAGGACGCGTGGAGGGCGCGGGTTGGAGGAGGCGAGTGTTGGGGCGACGTGGAGGTCCCCGGTTGGCTCGGGGCGCGGCGGTGGCGGCGCCAAGTGGCGGAGCTGGAGCGGGTGGCGCGGAAAAGGAGGTGGGAGGCGGCAGAGATCTCGAGGAGGAGGGGGGATTGCTGCGGCTGGGTTAGGGAAGGGGTAGGCTGCCAAATTTGGAAGGGGGGTGTCCATATATAGGCAGGGATGGCTAGGGTTTGGTTTTAGGAGGGTTTTGGAGCCCTCCGATCTCGATCGGGCGGTTCCGGATGCGAGGGCGGGTTAGGAAGGCCTAGGTGGGCTGTGAAGAGAGGGTTGGGCTCAGAGCAGAGGGAATAAATGCAGCCCGGCAATTGTTTCCGGATACCGAAAACGTCCGACGAAGGTACCGGCAATGGTACCGCTACGTTTAACGGTTGGGCAGTCAAACGGACTCCGAATGCGACGAAACTTGGCAGGCGGCCTGTCTACACTATAATAAGACCGCACGCCAAGTTGCAACCCATTCCGAGAACATTTTTATGCCACTTATAAAATAATATTTCGGAGGTGCCGCGGGCGCGTGCGAGTGTGTCTGGACTTCGAACGGATAACGGAGAGAACCGGGAGGACCCGAATGGATGCAAGTTTTGAAGAACATGCAGATGAAATGCAGATGATGACATGGTAAAATGCAACACGCAAGCAAATGACATGGCAATGAAGGCGAATAACTGGCGGACACCTGGCGCAACGAATCCGGGGCGTTACAAACGCTTATCTGGATTTGACCGCAAGTGCGGCGGACGCGACCGAACACTTCCGCAGACGAGGTGACCATGAATTGGAAGAGCTTTTTTGGTCGCAGTACCACAATCCAAAACGCCCACTGTCAGTATCCGACCGTTTAGCCGCCTGGGTGGAGCTGAACAGATTATCCGGACTCGCCATGAGGTATGTTGCGAGTCGTCTGTGGCCGGAGAAGCCGGAGCCGAAGAGTTATTTTGGCTTGGTGCAGCAGTTCCTTGGTTCGGTGCTGCATGCTGATGCAATGAAGAGGTCGGCGTGCATAGAGGGCGCACAGATGGCTCTTGCCTGTGTCAAAACATACTAGGCAGATATGAAGGCCAGTATTGTTGCGTCCCAGGATTTGGACGAAAGCCGAGTACCTGCCAAGCAATATTTTGAGGAAGTTCTTCCTGGCGCTCGTATAATAGAGTCGCAGTGCTCGAAGGATGTTGTGTTCGAATAGCTTATACTATTTGTAAAACGAATTTTGTTTTTATGAAAAAAGCTTTTTTATACTTGTGCTTGCAAGAATCATGATGCCTCCTGTGCGGCCATTTAATGTATATATTTGTATATAACCTGAAAGATGGCAGTTGTTGGCTTCATTCCCCACGCATAGAATGCGGGGGTGTTCGCAAAAAGGCGCCTTTTCACACTTAATCCAACGTCTTGGTCCTACAAAGGAGGTGGTGGCGCGGCGAACTAGGCAACCGGACTATAATGCTTTATCACGTTCACTTAGCCATAGGAGTTTGATAGTGGGCTACTGAATAGCCCCTAGGGGCACCGCGCTCGCCCGAATTTGGGGCGCGAGTGTGCCTGACCGGGAAGCGGCCCTTCATTAATGCGGGGGAATCCTAAAGATTCCGAAAGTCATCGAGTGGTTGACCAGTCTCTCGCTATATCCTGACAGTCAGTTTTCGGCTTTCTCTACTGAGGTGCTCACCTCGCCGAACCGGGGCACAATCACAGTAGTTCTCCTGGTGCCGCGTTAGCCGATATAACGGAACGTAAGGTAGCAAAACACAGGAGCCGGGCAAACCCAACATTTGACCAAAGACATGATTCGGAGCTGATGCATATAGGGCCAAACTCGCGACGCCGAACACTCCCTAAGGTATTCGGTCTTTATGAAGACGGGACGAAATAGAGCCCTTGGTAAAAAAGCCCCTAGTGTCTAGGTATGTGCAAAAATTCTGGCGTGGCCACATGCCAAGACGCAAGCCTCCTCCTCGGCTATAGAGAAGACCGGGGGATGTTATCAACAAGAGACAGTAAAAAAGGTTTACGCAGGGTCTTAATCTGAAAAGAATCCTTGAAACGGGTCCCTGCTGCACGTCTGCACCTATGTCTCCGTTGTGCCGTATCCTGGACGGGCGTAGCACGATGTTCGTCTGCGAAAGAGAGGAACTTAGTAAAAAAAATAAGCGTGCGAGAAATCTATATCGAAATAAATAAAATATAGTTGGAGCAGGAGGTGGGCTGTATTGTCTCTGGGCATGAGCACACGGAGCCCCTTGCACGGGGGTATGCGGTTATTAAGCATGTTGACGCTGGACTCGTCTAGCCGTGTCCAGGATAGTAGGGCTAGATTTGTGGGCGACTGTCTAGGCAGCCGCACCCTTGCCCGTACTTTGGGGGTCAATTTATGTTCCCCTGTAATGAAATGATGCCCTTTGGGCCGGGCATTTTGAGTGTAAGGGATGCGCAATGCGGTATTGCGTTAAAGCGGGCGAAAGCTTCATGTCCCAGTAGCGCTTGATAGCGACTTACGAATGGGGCGATGTGGAATGTTAGCTTTTCGCTTCGGAAGTTGTCGGGTGATCCGAACGTGACTTCTAACGTAAGGGAACCCATACTTGGGGTATCCGGGTCTGGCGTTACTCCTTGGAAGGAAGTGTTGCCGAGGTGGATTATAACTGGGTTTACCCCGAGTTTGCGGACTGTGTCCTGATATAACAGGTTCAAGTCGCTGCCACCGTCCATAAGGGCGTTTGTAAATTGGAGTCTGTTAATAAGTGGATTTACGACCAAGGCAGTCCAGCCTGTGTTCTGGTCTCCTCTGGAGTAATCATGATGATCGAAGGTGATTGGTTGTAACAACCAGTGGGGTTGCTCCTCTGGGGCTGGTTGTACGGTGCGTGTCTTCGTAGGTGCCGTTCTGCTCTTCCCTTTTGTCACATGAAGTAGATTTACTGTCTTGACTTCGTGTGGGAACTTCTTTTGTTCTCTGGTGTTCTGCTTGTGGGGTGCATCATCATCTTCGCTTGGTGTGTTGAGCCCCTTGTGTTTGGCGTTGAGCTTGCTGGACTGCTTAAAGACCCAACAATCTCTGTGGGTATGGTTTGCAGGTCTCCCTGGAGTGCTGTGGATTTGACATATTTTGTCCAAAAAAAATTTGAGGTTGGATAGCTCGTCCCTATCGTCTTTGGGGGCGGCTTTTTCTGATTTTGCCGAGAGCTTTTGAATCCGTCGTTTACTGCCGTGCTCATCGGGCTGTTGTCCTTTATCCAGCGCGGTTCTTTGTTATGGTGCGGCTTCCCGTTCCCATCTCTGGGTTCGGACGTATCCGGGTTGCTGGTGCTGCTTCTCGCCAACCAGCTACCCTCTCCCGCACAAAAGCGGGTCATGAGGCTTGTTAAAGCAGCCATTGTTCGCGGCTTTTCTTGGCCGAGGTGTCTGGCGAGCCATTCGTCTCGGACGCTATGCTTGAAAGCTCCTAGGACCTCTGCGTCCGGACAGTCGACTATCTGATTCTTTTTTATAAGGAATCTGTTCCAGAGTTTCCGGGATGACTCTCCGGACTGCTGAGTTATATGAATCAGATCATCTGCATCCGGGGGGCGGACATAGGTCCCTTGAAAATTTGCCCGGAAAGCATCCTCAAGCACTTCCCAACTTCCTATGGTGTTTTCGGGAAGGCTTTTAAGCCAATGCCGGGCTGGCCCTTTGAGCTTAAGGGGTAAGTATTTTATGGTGTGGAGGTCGTCTCCTCTGGCCATGTGTATGTGGAGGATGTAGTCCTCGATCCAGACTCCAGGGTCTGTTGTTCTGTCGTATGCCTCTATGTTCACTGGCTTGAATCCGGTTGGGAATTCATGGTCCAGCACCTCATCGGTAAAACATAGGGGGTGTGCAGCGCCCCTGTATTTAGGCGTGCCGCGGTGTTTGGGTATTTTTTGCATTGCATTACTCACTGGAGCTTGCTTTCTTGGCCTATACATGGATCTAGTTGGGCCAGTTTTCTGATGCGAATTCTTGGACGGATCGTGCGCCATATTGAGTGCGGCGTCCTTTGATACGTGAGATTGATCGTAGGGTCGTCTAACCGACCTTGTGGCTTCCTTATTTTTTGACTGTGGGGGCTTTATGGCCTCTTCATCAAATTCTGGTAGTAGTTTCTGCTTCAGATAGCTCTTTGTGTGGCGACTACTGCCGTACTTGTGTGCGGTATTGAGTACTTTGCCCCATCTGATCCTGAGCGCATCTTACGCTGTCTTGAGCCTCCGCTTCTGCTTTCTCAGGCTACGTGCAGTGGCAACGAGCCTTTGGTTGAGGTTCTGATGTTCCAGCAATTTGTCTGGCGTGAGGTTGTCCGGGCTATTATCTTTCCCGGGGATTGGTTGTTCGGATTGTCCGCCCTGTTTGGACGGATGCTCAACGGCATGGTCATCATCCGTTGATTCACCCTGCTCTATGGCTGGGTCTTTGTCGAGGTGGGGCTTGGCCTTGCGCTTACGTCGCTGCTTTGATTGTTTTTCGGGGGAGCGATCCCTGGCCGCATCCTTTTGGTCCTCGTTGTCGTTTCTGTTGTATGTGTCCACCATGCATACATCGTATGATGAGGTGGCTTTCCGGCGCCCTATAGGTGTTGGTTCTTGATCGTCTCCTTTATCGGCGTCCATACCGTCGATATCTTTGGAGTCAAAATCGAGCATGTCGGTTAGATCATCGACAGTGGCTATCAAGTGGGTGGTGGGTGGGGTTTGAACTTCGTCGTCCGCATCCCAACCACCCCGACCGTAGTCCAGCCGGGGTTCTTTCGACAAAGAGAGAGACTTTAGCGAATTTAGGATATCGCCAAAGGGCGAGTGCTGAAAGACGTCCGCGGTGGTGAACTCCATGATCGGAGCCCAATCGGGTTCGATCGAAAGGGGTGCGGAATATTCAGAGTCCGGAACGGAGTCCGGCACCTTGGAGTCACGGGCCTTGCAAAGGACTAGGCTGGTATTCGGCTCTATTGCCGCAGAGATTACGGCTCCTGGGGCAGCGTCCAACCATCCGTCCCTGGCTAGCGCAGTCGGCTCCGAGCTAATGGTCGGAGTGAACACCTGAGCAGCACTCTGGGCGCTGTCCGGCGGCAGAGCTAGATCATGCCCATCGAGACAGTGCGGCGCGCCCGGTCGTGGCTCGAATCCATCGAAGATCAAGTCCCCATGGATGTCGGTCGTGTAGTTTAAGCTTCCAAACCTGACCTGATGGTCAGGGGCGTTGAGGGAGTCCCGGACTAGGGGGTGTTCGGACAGCCGAACTATCATCGTCAGCTGGACTCCAAGACTATGAAGATACAAGATTGAAGACTTCGTCCCGTGTCTGGATGGGACTTTCCTTGGCGTGGAAGGCAAGCTTGGCGATACGGATATGTAGATCTCCTACCATTGTAACCGACTCTGTGTAACCCTAGCCCTCTCTGGTGTCTATATAAACCGGATGGCTTTAGTCCGTAGGACGAACAACAATCATACCATAGGCTAGCTTCTAGGGTTTAGCCTCCTTGATCTCGTGGTAGATCTACTCTTGTGATACCCACATCATCAATATCAATCAAGCAGGACGTAGGGTTTTACCTCCATCAAGAGGGCCCGAACCTGGGTAAAACATTGTGTCCCTTGTCTCCTGTTACCATCCGCCTAGACGCACAGTTCAGGACCCCCTACCCGAGATCCGCCGGTTTTGACACCGACATTGGTGCTTTCATTGAGAGTTCCTCTGTGTCGTCACCGATAGGCTCGATGGCTTCTTCGATCATCAACAACGACGCACTCCAGGGTGAGACCTTTCTCCCCGGACAGATCTTCGTATTCGGCGGCTTTGCACTGTGGGCCAATTCGCTTGGCCATCTGGAGCATATCGAAAGCTACGCCCCTGGCCGTCAGGTCAGATTTGGAAGTTTGAACTTCACGGCTGACATCCGCGGGGACTTGATCTTCGATGGATTTGAGCCACAGCCGAGCGCGCCGCACTATCACGACGGGCATGATTTAGCTCTGCATCCGGACAGTACCCTGGATGCCTCACACGAGTCCGCTCCGATCTTCAATTCGGAGCCGGCTGCGTAGATCGAGGACGGGTGGCTAGACACCGCCTCGGGGGATGCAACCTCTACGGCGATAGAGCCAAACACTGACCTTGTCCTCATAAAGCTCATGACTCCGAGGTGCCAGACTCCTCGCCGGACTACGAACCTCCCGCGCCCCCTCCAATGGAATCCGATTGGGCGCCGATCATGGAGTTCACCGCTGCGGACATGTTTCAAAACTCACCTTTTGGCGACATCTTGAGTTCGCTAAAGTATCTCTCGTTATCAGGAGAGCCCTGGCCGGACTGCGGTCAGGACGGTTGGGATGCGGTCGACGAAGAAATTCAAGGCCCACCCACCACCCATTTAGTAGCCACTGTCGACGATTTAACCGACATGCTAGACCTCGACTCCGAAGACATCGACGGTATGGACGACGATGCCGGAGACGACCAAGAACCAGCGCCTACTGGGCACTGGAAAGCCACCTCAACGCACGACGTATACATGGTGGATACTCCAAAGGGAAGCGATAACGAGGAACAACGGGATGTGGCGAAGGACAACTCCCCCGACAAACAACCAGAACAGCGACGCAAGCGCCGCCCAATGTCCCGCCTCGATAACAACGGCACCCATACCGACCCAGCCTTAGAGCAGGGCGAAGCCGTGGAAGACGAACATGCCACCAAGCAACCATCCGAACAGGATGAACCGGACAAGCAACCATCCGAACAGGATGAACCAAACAAGCAACCCATCCCCGGCGAAAACAACAGTGCAGACGATCTCACGCCGGACACATCACCGGAGCATAAGAACGTTCATAAAAGGCTCGTCGCCACTGCAAGAAGTATGAAGTAGCAAAAGCGGAAGCTCAAAACAGCGGAGGACGCACTCAGAATAAAATGGAGCAAAGTACTCAATACCGCAGATAAATACGGCAATAGTCACCAAACAAAGAGCTACCCGAAGCGCAAACTGTTGCCCGAATTTGACGAGGAGGCCGTAGAGCCCCCACAATCAAAAAAGAAAGAGGCCGCCTGGCCGGATAGACGACCAGATGACAGGCTAAGAGCGGCAAGCGGCGCCGCACACCAGCCGGCACACGATCCACATAAGGATCCTCGCAAAAACGATGGCCCAGTCAGGTCCATCTACGGTCCAAAAAAGAAGACTCTAGGGAGAAACACAACCCGCCGAGTGTTTGACAACGGCACACCTAAATACAGGGGCGCCGCACACCCACTATGTTTCACCAATGAGGTACTAGATCATGAATTTCCAGCGGAATTCAAACCCGTCAACATAGAGGCATATGACGGAACAACAGACCCCAGAGTCTGGATTGAAGATTATATCCTACACATACATATGGCCAGAGGAGACGATCTCCATGCCATAAAATACCTACCCCTCAAGCTCAAAGGGCCAGCTCGGCATTGGCTCAAAAGCCTCCCAGAAAATACCATTGGAAGTTGGGAAGAGCTCGAGGATGCGTTTCAAGCAAATTTTCAGGGGACTTATGTCCGCCCTACGGATGCAGACGATTTAAGTCACATAACTCAACAGCCCGGAGAGTCAGCACGCAAATTCTGGAACAGGTTCCTCACCAAAAAGAACCAAATAGTCGACTCTCCGGACGCCGAAGCCTTAGCAGCTTTTAAACATAACGTCTGATACGAATGGCTCGCCAGACACCTCGGCCAGGAAAAGCCAAGAACAATGGCCGCTCTAACAAGCCTCATGACCCGCTTTTGCGCGGGGGAGGATAGCTGGCTGGCAAGATGCAGTACCAGCGACCCAAGTACATCCGAGGTCCGGGATGGAAATGGGAAATCACGACGCAGAAAAGATCAGCGCCGGAATAAGGAAAATGGCCCAAATAGCACGGCGGTCAACACCGGATTCAAAAGCTCTCGGCCAAATAATAAAACACTGCCTCTTAAGGACAACAGTGATGAGCTATCCAACCTAAATAAAATCTTGGATAGGATGTGTCAAATCCATAGTACCCCCGGGAAGCCTGCAAACCATACCCACAGAGATTGTTGGGTCTTCAAGCAGTCCGGCCGACTTAACGCCGAACATAAGGGGCTCGACACACCAAGCGAAGACGACAAACCCCACAAGCAGCACACCGGGAAACAGAAGACTTTCCCACTAGAAGTCAAAACAGTGAACTCACTTCATGTGATCACAAGGAAAAATAGTGCGGCACCTGCTAAAACACGCGCCGCACGTTCCACCCCAGCAGAGTCCCGAAATTGGATGTTTAAACCAATTACTTTCGACCATCAGGATTACTCCAGAAGTGTTCAAAACGCAGGAGGGACTGCTTTGGTATTGGATCCCATAATCAATGGACTACAATTCACACAAGTCCTAATGGATGGCGGCAGCGATATAAACCTGCTATACCAGGACACCATCCGCAGAATGGGGATAGACCCTAACAAAATTCCCCGTAGCAGCACTTCCTTCAAAGGAGTGACGCCAGGTCTTTACGCCAATTGCACAGGCTCTGTACTGCTAGAGGTTGTGTTCGGTTCATCCAACAACCTCCGTCGCGAAAAGCTCACTTTCCATATTGCCCCATTCAAAAGTCAAGCACTACTGGGACGCGAAGCTTTCGTCCGCTTTAACGCAGTACCGCATTACGCGTCTCTTACGCTTAAAATGCTTGGTCCATGCGGCATAATCTCATTAAAGGGTAATTCCGAGTGTTCCTCGACCACGGAAAATGTGAGACTGCCTTGACAGCCACACACTAATCCGACCTTGCTGGTCAAAAGCCCCTAAAAACAGGTCATTCAGACCTCGGACACGGTTAGGCGAGTCCGGCATAAATAAACACGGGGCTTCCCAGCCGCATACCTCTTTACAAGGGGTTGCACGTATAAACGATGAGAGCCGATAAAGCTCAACTTTATTCATCTTCCAAATCATACTTTATTTTAAATACATCTTTTGCACGATATTTTTTCCAAACTAAGTTCTTCTCTTTTTCAGATGAAGCACGTGCTACACCCGTCCAGGATACAGCACAACGGAGACACAGGCGCAGACGTGCAGCAGGGACCCGTTGCAAGGATTCTTTTCAGATTAAGACCCTGTGTAAACCTTTCTTACTGTCTCTTGTTGATACGCATCCCCCGGTTTACTACCATAACCGAGGAGGAGGCTGGCGTTTTGGCATCGGCCGCGTCAGAAGTTCTCGCCCGTACCTGGACACTAGGGGCTTAGGGCATTGTTCTGCCCGGTATCATAAAGACCGAATACCTCAGGGAGTGTTTGGCGTCTCGAGTTAGGCCTTATATGCATCAGCTCCGAATCATGTCTTTGGTCAAATGTTGGATTTGCCCGGCTCCTGTGTTTTGCTTCCTTACGTTCCGCTCCATCAGCTAACGCGGCACCAGGAGAACTATTGCGATTGTGCCCCGGTTCGGCCGGGCGAGCACCTCACTAGAGAAAGCTGAAAACTGACTATCATGATATAGCGAGAGACTGGTCAACCACTCGATCGACTACTGGAATGTTTAAAATTCCTCCGCTTTGATGAAGGACCGCTTCCCGGTCAGGCACATACGCGCCCCGAGTTCGGAGGGCGCGGTGCCTCTAGGGGCTATATAGTAGCCCCACCATCGAGCTCCTATGGCTAAGTGAAAATGATAAAGCATTATAGTCCGGTTGCCTAGTTTGCTATGCTATCACCTCCTTCAAAGGACCAAGACATTGGATTAAGTGTGAAAAAGCACTTTTTTTTGCAAACAACCCCGCACCATGTGCGTGGGGGCTGAAGCCAAAGACTGCCATCTTTTAGGTTATACACCACACATATACGGTCACACAAGAGATAGTCCAGTACTTGAACGCACAAGTATAAAAAGCCGTTACATTATAAATATGATCCCACAAATCATATATGTCATTTGAACATAACATCTTTCGAGCACTGCGACTCTATTAAACGAGCGCCCTGCAGGACTTCCTCAAAATAGTGCTCGGCGGGTAATCGGCTTTTGTCCGAACCTCGGGATGCAACATCGGTAGCATCCATCTCCGCCCAGTATGTCTTAACACGGGCGAGAGCCATCCGTGCACCCTCTATGCATGCCGACCGCTGCATCACCTTGATATGCGGCACCGCCTCAAGGAATTGCTGCAACAAACCAAAATAACTCTTCGGCTTGGGCCTTTCTGGCCACAAATGATCCACCACATCCGTCATGGCAAGTCCGGACAATCTATTCAGCTCAGCCCACTTAGCCAACCAGTCGGACAATGGAAGCGGACGCTCCGGACTATGGAATTGAGACCAGAAAAGCTCTTCCATTTCGTGATCCTTCTGGCTTCGGAAGTGCATGACTGCGTCCGCCGCACTCGCCGCCAAATCCAGATAAGGATCCTCCGCACCACACAATTGGCCCAACTGAGCATACTTCAGATCCGTGAACTTCCTACGCAGCAGAAAGGGCTTTCTAGCCGCAATGTCTCCGGCCTGGCGTAGTTCCTCCTTCATAGCTCGCATCGCGCAACGGGCATCCTTGGCTTCGGCGGCGGCCTTCTTCAGGTCCTCTTGCTCTGCTCGGCGTTCTCTTTCAAGAACCTCATAGTGGTCGGTAGCATATTTTAATTTCATGGCCGTTCCGGCCATCTCCTCCCTGCTTCGGCAGTGAGCAGCCTTTTCGGCTTTTAATTCCTCCGCTGCCTTCGAGGCGGCCGCATCACTTTTCCTGGCTTGCTCCTTGGCTCGAGAAATCTCTGCTCAAAGGTTTTCCACAGCAGCGGCACCATCTGCATCAAGCATACTAATTGTAAGGAACGGGCATTAGCTCCCTCACTAGGTGACCACGGAGAAACCACCTACCTTGTGACTCGTCAAGTCGTTTATTGACCAGCGCGATGTCCACATCCGCAACATCAAGTTGCCGCTTCAGCTCGGCAACTCCATCAGTCCGGCTGGCCACTGAACATTCCGCCACCTGCATAGGAAAGGCGACATTCTATAACTGAGTCTATGATCCTCAGCACGTTGTCGCTTTCGACAGCATCCCAAGTCTCAGGGGCTACTATCTATACAGGGAACACTCTATGTGCAAAACTGTCAAAAGGTATGTCATTTTTTGCGTACCTCAAACCCCGTCAGCAAACTTCCGACGGCCTCATGCAACCCGCTCTCGGCGGATGAGATCCTTTCAATCACCATACTCATTAAAGTGCGGTGATCTTCTGAGATAGACGCCCTCTCGAGCAAATCCTGCAGCTCCACCGGCCATACTCCAGTGGGTGCCGAACTCCCCGGCCCCGCCGGATTCGGGGAGACCCTCCGTGACGACACCTCAGGATCATCCACCCCGCCCGACGGGGCGGCAGATGGAGGCGTTTCGCTCTCCATCATCTTCGGACGAAGGTCCCCCGAAGATGAGCTCTGCTGAGAAGGGCTGAGATCCGAACAACAAGGTGAAAACTTCGGTTACCCTCAGAAATAAAGTAGGAATGTCCCCTATTACAAAACTTCCCCTTTTTTACTTACCGCTCGCTGGAGGGCTGATTCCTTTGGGGAGACTGTGCGGTCGGGGCTCTTCCCGGCACAGGACCTTCCGGTGCAGATTTCTTTCCCCGCTTTGAGGCCTTGGCCTCCGGGTCTTCGGAAGCGGTCCTCTTCTCCCCCTGAAGGGAGGGATTCTCGATTCCCCCCTTACTAAAAGCCTCCTTGGCAGAGGTGGTAGTTTCCCTGTGCCCCCCTTCGCCATCCTCCGAGGGTGCAACTTCCAACATTTTGATTAATACGGGATCCGGCGTGGTCTCAGGGAGGGGGGCCGGACACCGTATCAGTTTTGCTTGCGCTATCCACTCCTGTCCAAGGGATAGCTGGTTAAAAGGCAAACCCATGATAGATGAATGGACAATGTGTCCGAACACAGGGCTACTTACTTGAGAATCCGGGTGATTGCAGCTTAGGCCAGCGTCCTCGGTCAAGTCCGGACGCATCTCTTGCGATCCGAAGAACAGTTTGTACATCTCCATGGGTGTCAAACCCATGAAGTGTTGGAGAGCTCGTGGTCCCTCCGGATTAAATTCCCACAGGCGGAGAGGGCGACGTTTGCAGGGAAGAAGGCGCTAAATCAGCATAACTGTGTCACTACGACCAGATTGATCTCCCTTTCTTGGAGGTCTCGAATCCGGCCCTGCAAAAGGGGGACGTCTTTGGACGGCCCCCAGTCAAGCCCTTTGTTGACCCATGACGTCAGCCGTTGTGGAGGGCCCGGGCGAAAGGCGGACGACGGCCTTTGCCTGCTGCCCCTGGGAGTGGTGATATAGAACCACTCCTGTTGCCACAAGCCAAGCTCCTCCTGAAAAGAGCCCTCGGGCCATGGAGCATCGTCCCTCTTACTTATAACCGCCCCGCCGCACTCTGCCTGATGCCCCTCAATCATCTTCGGCTCCACGTTGAAGGTTTTGAGCCACAAGCCGAAGTGAGGGGTAGTGCGGAGGAAGGCTTCGCAGACGACAATGAAAGATGAGATGTGGAGGATGGACTCCGGAGCCAAATCGTGGAATTCTAGCCCATAGTAAAACATGAGCCCCCTCACGAAGGGATCCACCGGGAAGCCTAAACCCCGACGGAAGTGAGACACGAACACGACGCTCTCGCCGGGCTTGGGAGTAGGAATAACTTGCCCTCGGGCAGGCAACCTATGCGAAATCTCGTAGGTTAAGTACCTGGCATCTCTCAGCTTTAGCACGTCCTCTTCCGTGACGGAGGAAGGCATCCACCGGCCTCGTAGGTCGGAGCCAGACATTGTCGAAGGTCGAAAGTACCCGAATCTGGAGCCCTGGGTGTTGGAACTCGGGGCGAGGGGCGGATTCGATTGAGGATTGGAGAAAAAGAACAGGCCTTGGTCTCATTATAAAGAGGAAGAATACCAAGAGCCGTCCCCATGACCGTTTGGAACCCGCCTTCGATGGAGGGGGCGTGGTAACGGGTACGGTTGGGTTACCCACGTCCGTATTGATGGGAATCCCGGAATAAGGGGAACACGATCTCTGCTTTGACAAGACGTGCCAAGGAAACCGCTTCGCTAAACGCGCAGAGGTGGTGTAATAAAAATGATTCGAATAAAGACTTGGCTGTGGTATGACACCACGCCACAAAATACGTCAGCAGATTGAACTTGTGTAAATATTATCCTCTCTAAGGTGGTATGTGGAATTTCTTTTGCAGATCCGGACACTATCCTGGTGTTCACAATCTTCTATAAATTATTCAGAGGAGGAACCCGCCTTGCAATGCCGAAGACAATATGCGCGCCAGACTCATTGTCATTGAAGCCTGGTTTAGGGGCTACTGAGGGAGTCCCGGACTAGGGGGTGTCCGGACAGCCGAACTATCATCATCGGCCGGACTCCAAGACTATGAAGATACAAGATTGAAGACTTCGTCCCGTGTCCGGATGGGACTTTCCTTGGCGTGGAAGGCAAGCTTGGCGATACGGATATGTAGATCTCCTACCATTGTAACCGAGCATCATTGAAATCATCATGCCTAGCTAAAAGGCATTAAAGAAAAGCGCTTGTTGGGAGACAACCCAATATTTACCCTTACTGTTTTTGAGTGTTAACATGATTAAGCTACTGTAGTAATCATGTTTTATAGCTTTTGTTTCAATAAAGTTTAAAGTAAGACCTTTGGGAAGACTTGGGTGAAAGTTAATGTGATCTTGCTGTAAAAAACAGAAACTTTGCGCTCACGAGATTAGCTGTATTTTTTACAGAAGAGTGATTTTGAGTTGATTCTTTTTCCAGAAGATTAATAGGAAAATTCCTCACGTCCACCAATTTATTTCAGAATTTTTGGAGTAGAAGAAGTATGGTTGTTGTTCAGATCATTACAAACTGTTCTGTTTCTAACAGATTCTGTTTTCAATGCATAGTTTGTTTGTTTTCTAGTTTCTATGGCTTATATTTCTCAATTTAAATTGTAGAAATGATAAGTTACAGTAGGTATTATGTGAAAAAAATTATGAATCTTGTCTTTTACAGTACCAAAGTAAATGATTCACTCTTTATCATACTAACCCATCTCACGAAGTTCCGTTAAGTTTTGTGTGATTGAAGTTTTCAAGTTTTGAGTGAGATATCGATATGAGGAGAATAAGGAGTGGAAAGACCCTAAGATTGGGGATTCCTAAGGCACCCTGAGGTAATATTGAAAGAATACTCAAGCGCCTAAGCTTGGAGATGCCCCGGAAGGCATCCCCTCTTTCGTCTTCAAAACTATCGGTATACCTTACTCGGAGCTATATTTTTATTCATCACATGATATGTGTTTTGCTTGGAGCGTATTTTCAATTTTACTTTATGTTTGAATAAAATAATTGGATCTGAAATCTTGAATGAAAAATAATCCTCCCATGGCTAGTTAATTATTTGACTACTTAGTGTTCTTCAGTTATATCTTTTGGAGTAGTTTGTCATTTACTCACGCGCTTCACGTATATCCTATGAGTAAATGGTTGAATGAATTGAATATCATAAATCTGAATATATATATATATATATATATATATATATATATATATATATATATATATATATATTTCATATGCTTATACCATGGGGAGTAATGACTTCACACATAATAAGTATAGGTGGTAAATTTATTGAAAGTTAGCAAACGCAGAATTGATCACTTGAACAATTCATGAAAGAATATTAAAGGAAGAGAGATTTCACATATAAATGTACTATCTTGGACATCTTTTGTAATTGTGAGCACTCATTAAAATATGACATGCTAAAAAGTTGATGTTGGACAAGGAAGACAACTTAATGGGTTATGTTTTCCTATATCCGAAATGTTATATTGTCATGGATCACCCAACATGTTGAGCTTGCCTTTTCCTCTCATGCTAGCCAAATTCTTTGCACCAAGTAGAGATACTACTACTTGTGCTTCCAAACATTCCTTAACCCAATTTTGCCATGAGAGTCCACCATTCCTACCAATGGATTGATTAAGATCCTTCAAGTAAGTTGTCATTGGTGCATGCAATAAAAATTGCTCTCTAAATACGTATGATCTATTAGTGCGAAGAAAATAAGCTTTATATTAACTTGTGATAGGGAAGAAATAAAAGTGGCAGAATGCATAATAAAGGTCTTTATCACAAGCGGC
This sequence comes from Triticum dicoccoides, assembly GCF_002162155.2. Lineage (NCBI taxonomy): Eukaryota > Viridiplantae > Streptophyta > Magnoliopsida > Poales > Poaceae > Triticum > Triticum dicoccoides. The sequence goes on from NC_041383.1 coordinate 506,133,105, forward strand.
AATATAAAGTGATGTTCTTTTGCATTAAGATTTTGTGCATACAACCATAAAAGTGCATGACAACCTCTTCTTCCCTCTGCGAAGGGCCTATCTTTTACTTTTATCTTCTACCCTTATACAAGAGTCATGGTGATCATCACCTTTCCTTTTTACACTTTTTTCCTTTGGCAAGCACTTCGTGTTGGAGTGATCCGGATATATATATCCACTTGGATGTAGGTTTTCATAAATTATTATTGTTGATATTACACGTGAGGTAAAAGATTGGGAGGCGAAACTATAAGCCCCTATCTTTCTCTGTGTCTGATTGAAACTTTGAGCCCATAAATATCACATGAGAGTTAGCAATTGTGAAAGATTAAATGATAGTTGAGTATGTGGAGTTTGCTGAATCAAGAGCTCTTACATAGACCCTTCCCGAAAATAAGATGAATTGCAATTCTTTGATGACTAAGAGCAAGGTTTGTCAGTTTTCAAGGAAGTTTATGATCTATACTTTAACATATGAATAGCTTGTTACTTGATCATGAGAAGTTTTATGAGTTGAGCTACTGTTATGATATATAATGATGCTAGAAAAAAGTGATTGAAACTATCATTGATCAAACTTAAGCACTTGCTAGCATTCACACTTCATAAATTATTTCTTTTATCATTTACCTACTCGAGGACGGGCAGGAATTAAGCTCGGGGATGCTGGTACGTCTCCAACATATCTATAATTTATGAAGTATTCAGGCCATGTTTACAATGGTTTTATATGATTTTGGTATGATTTGATTAGAACTAACCCAGACTCATGTTGTTTTCGGCAGAACTACCGTGGTGTTGTTTTTGTGCAGAAATAAAAGTTCTCGGAATGCGCTGAAAATCAACGGAGATTTTTTCTGGAAAACATAAAAAGTACTGGAATGAAGAGTTACCGGAGGGGAGGCCCATGGGCCCCATGAGGGTGGAGGGCACGCCCACCCCCCTAGGGCGTGCCCCTATGCCTGGTGGACTTCCTGTGGGGGCTCCTGACTTCTTCTCGATGCCAACCTCTACTATAAATACCAGAACCTCCAGAAAATAACCTAGATCAGAAGTTCTGCCGCCGCAAGCCTCTGTAGCCACAAGAAATCAATCTAGGCCCTCTCCGGCACCCTGCCGGAGAGGGCCATCATCACCGGAGGCCATGGAGGAGGATCTCGGAGGGTCCATCCTCGCCATGGAGGCCAAGGACCAGAGGGGGAACCTCTCCCCATCTAGGGGGAGGCCATGGAGGAGGAAGCACAAGGGGGAGAACCTCTCCTCCTCTCTCTCGGTGGCGTAGGAGTGCCATCGGGAGGGGAATCATCACCGCGGTGATCATCTTCATCAACATCACCATCATCATCACCATCCTCATCTCTTGTACGTGATCCACTCTCCCGCACCCCGCTGTAATCCCTACTTGAACATGGTGCTTTATGCCACATATTATGATCCAATGATGTGTTGCCATCCTATGATGTTTTGAGTAGATATCCTTTGTCTTTGGTTGATTGATGATCTAGATTGGTATGAGTTGTATGTTTTATTTTGGGGTTGTCCTATTTTGCCTTCCGTGTCGCGCACACGTGAGAGATTCCCGCTGTACGGTGTTGCAATATGTTCACGATTCGCTTATATGGGGTTGCTTGAGTGACAGAAGCATAAACCCGAGTAAAGGGGTTGTTGCATATGGGATAAAGGGGACTTGATATGTTAAAGCTATGGTTGGGTTTTACCTTAATGATCTTTAGTAGTTGGGGATGCTTGCTAGAGTTCCAATCATAAGTGCATATGATCCAAGAAGAGAAAGTATGGAGGTTATGCATCTCCCTCATATGAAATAGCAACGACGACTACCGGTCTTGTTAACAAATGCCTAGGATAATTCCACACACCGACCCATCATTATTCCACACTCGCTATTTATAATATTTAGCAATATATTCTAACTTTATGATAAGAGCACCTACTTTTATATTTTAGCTCTCCGATACCATGCAAAGTTATCCTCTTCATACCCACAACATAGTTTTATTTCTCGTTTCTAGTTGGAAGCAAACGTTCGGTGTATGTAGAGTCGTATTAGTGGCAGATATGACTTGAGAGAATATTGATCTTACCTTTAGCTCCTGGTGGGTTCGACACTCCATACTTATCACTTCCACCTTTGGGAATTGCTATGATCATTCCTTGCACTTAGGGATTATCACCAGTCCCATGCTCAAATCAAATCAAAATAATTTTAAACAAAACTCCCCTAGGATTGTTGTCTGGACGGTACCCATTGTTTCGGACCAGTCGTCGAATGTGCTTGTTGGTGGTGGGGGAGTATAAACTTTACCATTCTGTTTGGGAACTGCCTATAATGTATGTAGCATTGAAGATATCGAGATCTCTTGGTTGTTATGTTGACTATTAAAGTGTACCACTCAAAATATTATTTATCTCTGTTTCAAAACTCGAGCTCTGGCACCTCTGCAAATCCCTGCTTCTCTCTATGAAGGGACTATCTATTTACTTTTATGTTGAGTCATCATCCTCTTATAAAAAAGCACCAGTTGGAGAGCACCACTTTCATTTGTATGCATTGTTATTAATTGATATTGAGTATGACTGTGACTGGATCTCTTTTTCCATGAATTACAATCTCTAGTCAGTCCTTGATCTTCAGGGTGCTCTGCATTTATGTTTTGGGGTCTTAGAAAGGGCTAGCGAGATACCATCTTGTTATATCATATCATGATTGTTCTGAGAAAGTGTTGTCATCCGAGATTTATTATTATTATTACTTGCTAGTTGATTATGCCGTTGATATGAGTAAACATGAGACTTAAATGTTATTATGAATATGGTTACTTCATGATCTTTGCTGAAAACTTGAATGTTGGCTTTAAATATTTGCAACAACAAGATCAAATAGAGTTTGTCAAAGTTTTTCTTTATCTCTTTCATTTTGTCAACTGAATTGCTTGAGGACAAGCAAAGGTTTAAGCTTGGGGGAGTTGATACGTCTCCAACGTATCTACTTTTCCAAACCCTTTTGCCCTTGTTTTGGACTCTAATTTGCATGATTTGAATGGAACTAACCCAGACTGACGTTGTTTTCAGCAGAATCGCCATGGTGTTATTTTTGTGCGGAAATAAAAGTTCTCGGAATGACCTGAAACTTCATGGAGTCACGTTTTGGAATAAATAAAAAATATTGGTGAAAGAATCAGCATAAGG
>NC_041383.1:506136406-506177570 GCF_002162155.2 Triticum dicoccoides
TGCCCCCTGCCTCATGGACCCCCTGGAGCTCCACCGACCTCAACTCCAACTCCATATATTCATGTTCGAGGAGAAAAAGAATCAGAAAGAAGGATTCATCGCATTTTACGATACGGAGTCGCCACCAAGCCCTGTTCTTCCTCGGGAGGGCTGATTTGGAGTCCATTCGGGGCTCCGAAGAGGGGAATCCGTCGCCATCGTCATCATCAACCATCCTCCATCACCAATTTCATGATGCTCACCGCCGTGCATGAGTAATACCATCGTAGGTTTGCTGGACGGTGATGGGTTGGATGACATTTAACATGTAATTGAGTTAGTTTTGTTAGGGTTTGATCCCTAGCATTCATTATGTTCTAAGATTGATGTTGCTATGACTTTGCCATGCTTAATGCTTGTCACTAGGGCCTGAGTGCCATGATTTCATATCTGAACCTATTATGTTTTCATGAATATATGAGTGTTCTTGCTTTTATCTTGCAAGTTATAGTCACCTACTACGTGTTATGTTCCGGCAAACCCCGGAGTGACAATAGTCGGGACACTTCCCGGTTGAGGGAGTCCCAGATTAGGGGGTGTCCGGATAGCCGGACTATAACCTTTGGCCGGACTCCTGGACTATGAAGATACAAGATTGAAGACTTCGTCCCGAGTCCGGATGGGACTTTCCTTGGCGTGGAAGGCAAGCTTGGTGATACGGATATGTAGATCTCCTCCCATTGTAACTGACTCTGTGTAACCCTAGCCCTCTCCAGTGTCTATATAAACCGGAGGGTTTTAGTCCGTAGGACGAACAACAATCATACCATAGGCTAGCTTCTAGGGTTTAGCCTCTCTGATCTCATGGTAGATCTACTCTTGTACTACCCATATCATCAATATTAATCAAGCAGGAGTAGGGTTTTACCTCCATCGAGAGGGCCCGAACCTGGGTAAAAACATCGTGTCCCTTGTCTCCTATTACCATCCGCCTAGACGCACAGTTCGGGACCCCCTACCCGAGATCCGCCGGTTTTGACACCGACATTGGTGCTTTCATTGAGAGTTCCGCTGTGCTGTCGCCATCAGGAAGGATGCCTCATCCCGTCTTTAAAGACGTCACTGTTGCTAAATGAGCTTTGGCTATCGTCCAAACTCTCCGGCTAGGCGGTTTTCTTATGACCGCCTATTCGGCTGCCGCGCCGACGGTGACTTCTCGGGTCACCGAAAGCAATCTCCACGTCAACTCGGAACTCGCCGAGCAGCTAGATCCGATGGAGCTCTCTTCCTTAAACGAGCTCTTGGATCGCATCGCCGCCCTGGGAGTCACTACAGACTACGGTCAGATTGGCCTAAACCCGATCTGAGAAAGATTAACTCTCCCCAGGTCACCCACCATGTTGCAGTGGTGGAGGAACAATGCGGCAAGCCTTCATCTATCTTAAGGACTAGTTATGTCCGGATTCCCGATCCCTCCAAGCCGGATACCCGCGGAGGGGAGGACGTCACTCAAGCCCTGAACCTAAAGTCAGGCAGTGGGCTAGATTCATTGAACGATATCCAAGAACCCAAGCTTCCGAGTTCGGAAACTCCTTGGCCCCTGAGTCTCAGATTGGGCAAGGTTCCGGATTTAATTCCACCCGCCCACCCAAATATAAGGGATTTATCCCAAATTCGGCAAGAGCCCGCAGAAACAGTACACCATTACTGGGCCAGATTCCTCCTGGTTATGAACAGGATAGAGGACTGCCGCGAGGAGGATGCAATTTCATTCTTCTGCAATAATTGCATGGACAAGGGAATCCTCAACGCCATAAGTCGCCGTGAAATTACCCGCTTCGCCGACTTGGCATCCATAGTACGAAAGTACTATGTGATGGAAAGCGCGTGGAAAACCAAAATAAAATTTTGGGACAATCCGGCCCTGAATACAACCCCAGTCCGAAATAAAACGGTGCATTGTTGCCAGGCACCTGGGTTAAACACCAAAAAGCAAAATCCCTCTATAGGGCATGGAACCGTACTGGAGGGATGGCTCAATGGACCCTGTAAAATTCATAGTACAGAGGGCGCCACACTAACTCATAGCCTTAGAGCAAGTTGGATACTCCGGCAGGTGGCTAGAAGTGGCGAGGAGCTTCTAACTCCAAAATTCACAGAGCACCACCCTAGGGATACCAGTATGGTATTAACAGTCTTCGAGACTTTCACATCAAATAATATGCGGAAACGAACACTCCACAGCCTTGCCGAAGTCTACCAAGTAGCAAAAATAAACCCATGGAGTGACACGGCTATTACCTTTAATAACAGTGATGAACCTAAATTCTGAACAGCCCGAGCACCAGCCGCATTGGTCCTCAGTCCAATAGTGGACGGCTTTCGACTTACCAAGGTACTCATGGACGGTGGCAGCGGATTGAACCTCATTTATGAGGAAACCCTTCGAAAAATGGAAATAGACTGGAGCCGCATTGAGCGAAGCAACACAACCTTTAGAGGAATAATCCCCAGTCGGGAAGCATGCTGTACAGGAAAAATCACACTGGATGTGGTGTTCGGCACGCGGATAATTACAGGTCCGAGGAGGTCACGTTTCAAGTGGCCCCGTTCAGCAGCGGATACCACGCTCTATTAGGGCGAGAGGCATTCACAATTTTTCAAGCTATACCCCATTACGGGTACATGAAGCTCAAAATGCCCGGACCCAACAGAATCATCACTCTTGCTAGTGACCCAGACATAGCACTCCGCGCCGAAAACAAGACAGCTGTACTGGCCCTTGAGGCACTATCCGAAGCCCTAGCGGCCGAAGAACTGACTGTGCTGCGCTCCACGGTGAACAGGGACGACATGATACTCGATAAAACATCCAAGTCCACCTCCTTTAAACCGGCGGACGAAATAGTCAAATTCCATGTCCATACAATGGACCCTACAAAATGGCCTCCATCGGGGCGCAATTAAACCCTGATGTAGACGCCGCACTACGAGAATTCCTATGCGAAAATTGGGACATTTTTGCCTGGCACCCTTCAGACATGCCAGGAATCCCACGCAGGCTAGCCGAGCACAGCCTAAACATCCTAAAAGGATTCAAGCCTGTCAAGCAGGCTCTTCGGCGTTTCTCCAAACCCAAGAGACAAACCATGGGAGAGGAGCTAGCCAAACTACTGGAGGCCGGATTCATCAGAGACATAAAACATCCGGACTGGCTAGCAAACCTGGTGATGGTACCAAAGAAGGACAAATCCTGGCGCCTATGCGTCGATTTCAAGGACCTCAACAAGGCTTGCCCAAAGGATCCGTTCCCCCTCCCCCGCATTGATCAAATTATCGACGCCACCCAGGACACGATTCATTGTGTTTCCTCAACGCATACTCCGGCTACCATCAAATTAAGATGGCAGAGCCAGACCAAGCCGCAACGGCATTCATCACCCCATACGGCCCATTCTGCTTCAACACAATGCCCTTCGGGCTCAAAAACGCCGGCGCAACATATCAGCGCATGATTCAGACATGTCTGGCAAACCAGATCAGCAAAATAGTGGAGGTATACATAGATGACGTGGTCGTCAAAACCAAGCATGTCAAAACTCTAGTAGACGACTTGAGGCTCACATTCGATAACCTCCGGACATATGACATCAAGCTTAACCCGGAAAAATGTGTTTTTGGCGTACAGCCGGAAAGCTCTTGGGCTTCATTGTATCCAGTAGAGGAATTGAAGCAAACCCAGCCAAGATCCGAGCTCTGTCACAATTGGATATTCCAAAAGACCTCAAACAAATAGAAAAATCCACTGGATGCGTGGCGGCTCTAAGCCGCTTTATCTCCCGCTTGGGAGAAAAGGCATTACCCCTTTATCGCCTCCTCCGGCGCACCGAACACTTCGAGTGGACGGATGCCGCCACGGCCGGACTCGAAGAAATAAAAGCCATATTGGCAACAAACCTGGTCCTGGCCGCGCCTAACATCGGCGAACCAATGCTATTATACATTGCGGCAACTCATCAAGTTGTAAGCACAATGCTTGTCGTCAAACGAGAAACGGACGGACACAAATTCCCCCTTCAAAAACCAGTTTACTACGTGTCCACTGTCCTCACTCCATGAAAGTCACGGTACCCGCATTATCAAAAGATAGCGTACGTGGTGTTTATGGCATCCCGGAAGCTGCGACACTACTTTCAAGAGTGTTCAACAACAGTAGCCTCCGAAGTACCTCTTAACGATATTATAAACAACCGCGACGCGACGGGCCGGATTGCCAAATGGGCCATTGAGCTCCTCCCGTTCGACATAACCTACAAGCCACGACGAGCTATCAAGTCGCAAGTTTTGGCCGACTTCATCGCCGAATGGACTGAAGCCAAACTCCCTAAAGAGTACGGCACATATTCCAATTGGGTCATGCACTTCGACGGCTCCAAAATGTTAGCTGGTCTGGGGGTTGGCGTCGTTTTGACGTCCCCAACAGGAGATGCAGTTCAATACGTACTCCAGATAATGTATACAGACTCCAATAACGCAGCCGAATACGAGGCCCTTCTACACGATCTCCGGATGGCAGTCTCCATGGGCATTCAACGCCTAGAGGTGCGTGGGGATTCGAACCTTGCGATATCCCAAATAAATGGAGAATGTGATGCCAAGGATCTGAAAATGGCAGCTTATCGCAACGCCGTCCTAAAAATGTCAGCTCGGTTCGAAGGGCTCGAATTTCACCATATAGCCCGGGAAAACAATCAGGCAACAGACGTCTTGGCACGCATTGGCGCAAAGTGCGATGCAGTCCCCCCCCCCCCAACATTTTCTTGGAAAGGCAATTCAAGCCATCCGTATCATGGGAAGGGGAATCCGAAAATAACAGCCCGGATCCAACCGCACTGCCTGACACCGAACATTCTGACACAGGGGGAGGCTCGGCCAACGAAGTAACATCCTTAGCCCATGAAATAATGGCAGTCATTGCCCCATGGACAAAACCATTCCTAGCCTACCTGACCAGGCAGGAACTTCCAAAGGACCAAAACGAGGCACGCTGCATAGTGCGGCGATCTAAAGCCTATAAAGTCCACGAGGGAGAGTTTTATAAGAAAAGCACCACCGGAGTCCTTCAAAGGTGTATCTCCGAAGAGGAAGGGCGAAATCTCCTGGCTGAAATTCATGCCGAACTCGGCGGGCACCATGCCGCAGCCCGGGCCCTTGTAAGTAAGGCCTTCCGTACAGGATTTTATTGGCCGACGGCCCGGGCAGATGCTCAGGACTTAGTCCAACGATGCGTCGGTTGCCAACTCTTTGCTAACCAAAGCCATATGCCACCCACCGCCCTCCAAACTATACCCATCACCTGGCCCTTCGCGGTCTGGGGGCTTGACATGGTTGGACCCCTTAAAGGAGGAACCCACAAGCAAAAATACTTACTGGTCATGGTGGACAAATTCACCAAATGGATAGAGGCCAAGCCTGTTAAGACGGCCGAATCCGGACCAGCGATAGACTTCATATCAGCGGTCGTACACCGTTACCGCGTCCCCCACAGCATCATCACTGATAACGGCACGAACTTTACGGCCGATGAGGTCAAACTCTGGTGCAAAAACATGGGCATCAAGCTCGACTACGCTTCAGTCTATCACCCACAAACTAACGGTCAGGTCGAGCGAGCAAATGGTCTAATCATGAGCGGCATCAAACCCAGGTTAGTGCGGTCCCTCAAGGAATCTAATATGCACTGGGTAGAGGAGCTCGACTCCAGGGGGCTGCGGACCATGCCGAATCGTACCACCGGATTCACACCATTTTTTATGGTATACGGCGCAGAGGCAGTTCTGCCCTGCGACATAATTCATGACTCACCTCGCGTGCGCATGTACGAAGAAAGAGAAGCCAAACTTGATCGGCAGGACAGTTTGGACGCCTTGGAGGAGGAGCGTGACGTGGCAAAAGCCTGTTCTGCATTCTATCAACAGCAGGCTCGAAGATATCAAAGCAGAGAAGTACGGGCCAAAACTTACAATGTTGGCGAGTTAGTTCTACGCCTGCCGGACAAGAAAAAGGACAAACTCAAGCCCAAATGGGAAGGTCCCATCATAATTGACCAAGTCCTGACTGGTGGAGCGTACCGTCTGCGAGATGCATCGGATAACCGACTCGAGCCGAACCCATGGAACGCAGCCCGTCTACGAAGATTCTACGCCTAGCGCCGGACTCTGTGTTCGTCTCCTTCCTCTATCTATTTTTTACACATTAGTTGTCTTATATTTCTCTCCTTCTCCCTCCTTTTCTCTTACAGCCTTTAAGGGCTCGTTTGCGCCTTGTTCGCACTCAATTGACGCGCTATCCGCGCTCATTATACCTGGGGGCTTCTTTAACAGAAGCTTGTTTATACGGGCCTCATGCCTAGCACATGTGTCACACTTCCGCATGTACCTTTTATTCACCATTATATGCATCGATATGACTTAAGTTTTGGCCAAGCTGGGTTGCCTGGCTCCTGTGCTTACCCCTACATTCCTGATTGTTCGGCTAGGCGGTAAGGGAGCACCTCTGCGATTGTTACTGCCGGGTCAGCCGGATGTGTACCTCAGACTGGGTGAAGCCAAAAGCTAGTGTTCTTAAGGGAATATTCGGTCGGTGAACTAAAGATGATTTCCCACTTTTTTATTTATCCGCCCCCAGATGCTTTTACTGCTTTTTTCGCAGTCCGGACATGCACTTTAGGGCATGCCTCCCAGGGAAAGGAACCCTTAATGGAACTATTCTCCCTGGAAGATGTTTCTTACTAACCATGTAATATAACATAACTAGTTGGGCACTTGTCTGTTTAAGAACTAATGACCCCTACGCCTAGTCTCCACGCATGCCCCGGTTCTTACATAACCATGAGGGTATTCGGACACACTCCGGACTCTCGGGTCCCGAGGTTGAAGAGAAAAGGTCCGCCATGACAAACGATCTACAATCCGGCTAGAAGGCATTTTACATGTCATCTTAAATTACATAGTCAATTTGACTGGGTATATTCCTCTTCAATACCATCCAGCAGGCTTTCTAGTTTACAGTCCTGTTGGGAATATTTGGCGGCCAACTCTACCTGGTCGTACACTAAACTCACAGGTATCTCCTTCCCATCGGGCCCCACAGGTCTGACCTCGGCCATGTGGTTTGGGTCAGCCTTCGTCTACCGCGTCTTCATCATGGCCCAGGGCACCCTGGCGCCTTGACGGCAGGCCGATATCTTCCATAATCGGAAGCGCCGCCGCGCTCCCTTCAGCTTCGCTGCAAGCTCTCCAAGGCCTTCGGGCATGGAGACGGACAGCCACAAGACCTGGGCGACGCTTTGCATTACCTGCCGAACTCGTTCGTGCAGTTGTGAGAGCTCGGGAAGAAGGTCACCCGTAGAACCGGGCATTTCCTATGCAGGTCGACCTGTCAGCATACCTACAGACGTAACTCTGTCAATCGACTTCCTCGCCGAACTTTTTTTTCGAAGTTCGTTTAAGCACTTACTAAAAATGCCGCGTCGAAGCCGCCGATTCTCCTTCACGGAGTCCGACAGCTGAGCACGAACATCCTTTAGTTCCTCGCCCAGCTGGGTGTTAGCATCTTGGAGCTTATTCTTCTCTTGCCTCACCCTCGTAAGCACGCTCTCACTGGCCTTTAACCGGTGTAAGAGTTTTTGTTTGTCCAGATCCACTCTGGCGCCATCTGCAATGTTATTGTCAGATTTTTACACATGCCGCACTTCGCAACATACTTATCTTTCGAAGCATATATTACCAGAGGGGGTCTCCTTGGCCTCCCCTGCCGTGGCTAGTGCGGCCTCAAGTTGGGCTTTGCACTCTTCCAGCTCCTGGGACAGTTGGGTATTCTTTTATGTAAGATCATGCATAACAAATGATCCTTAAATCAGTTATTCTAACTGTTTCAAGTCTCGGGGGCTACTGACATATATAACCATCAAATTTTCTCACCTGTATGTCTTTTACATACTGCTCTGTGGCTCTGGCTAGACCATTTTGACCGGCACGGAGGTACGCATCTCCCGTATTGAAGGCATCTAATGCCTCTTGGGAGAAACAAGCATCACGAAGAACTGTCCGGCGACGCCTGTGGTTCATGGCACTCTCCACCTCTGAATTGGTGGCAGACAGCCCGTCCGCATCCTCTGTCAGAGGAGCGTCCGGTGCGCGCCTCGTGCTCGCCTCCGCTTCCAGACCCGGCCTTGGAGCCTGGCTGGTGGAGGCGCGATTGGCAACCTCTCCGGATATAGTCCGGCGAGCGCTCTTTTCCTGAAGAGAGCACGAGCATTGGTACACCTCGAGGGAATAAAACCTGGGAATAAAATGGCACGCCATACCGTTGCGCCGGCGTCTCAATCTGGACCGCACTTCTTTTCAGCCTGCCGGACCTTGATGCCCCTTGTTGGCTAGCCACCGCAGGCTCGGCCCTCCGCCTCAAGGACTTCCCCTGCAAAAACGCCATCGGTATACGGTGACCAAAAATAAGCACGGATGGATCATTTTAAAAATGATGGGACTTCGGACTCGGTTACTTGAGAGGCTAGAAGTAGTCCGGGATAATCGGTTGTAATGGCCACCAAGGCGTTGTCCTTGCTCAATTGATAAAACACCCCGTCGATCAGCTCCACACATAAGTCTGGGTCCTCTTGGGAGTCCAGGTCGAAGGACCGTTCTGGGTCCTCGGGTTGTGGAGGAGGGTTGTTTATCTCCTTTACAGCCTGGCGTAGCTCCTGCATTGAAATTGCTAGGCTGAATATTTAACTATGGGAATATGAAACGGATGGGCGAGCGAAAGTGTCCGCTTACCCAGCTTGGAGGATTGTACATAGAAAATCCGCCCCGTGGGTTGACGCAGAGGAGTTCCTCCTCTTCTCCCTTGTACAAAGCGGACAAGGTCTTTATTAGAGCGGCAGCCGAATCCGGCCCCTTGCGGCCGCATCGGGTGGCGTCGTCCTCCCCGTTGAAATCCCACATGGGGTGGCCTCTATACTGAAGCGGCTGCACCCCCCGCATAATGCATGTGGCCATGACCTCGATCATGGTCAGCCCGGAATGAGCTAACAACCTTATCTGGTTCATCAGGTAAAGGACGTCCTTGTCATTTTCCTTCTGAGGGCTCCGTGGACGCCAACTTAGGCGCTTCTTCAAAGGAGCATTATCGAACTCAGGGAGGCCGATCCAAACAGGGTCCGGCAGGGGGACATCTTCTATATAAAACCATTCTGAAGGCCAGTCTTCGGACGCCTTCTTTGGGGTTCCGGATAGATATCCGGTCCCGGCGATGCGCCATAGTTCGGCTCCGCCCACTTGATATATCGACCCCTCCTGAGAACGGGGCACAAGGCAGAACAGCTTCTTCCACAGTGCGAAATGAGCCTCGATGCCCAAAAACAGCTCGCAGAGGGCTACGAAGCCCGCAATATGCAATATGGAGGCAGGTGTAAGGTTGTGCAATTGGAGGTCGTAGAACTCCAGGAGCCCCCGGAGAAACGGATGAATTGGAAATCAGAGCCCTCTTATCAAATAAGGGACAAGGCATACCCGCTCTCCTTTGGAGGAATTGGGGACGCTCTTCGCTTGCTCTCCGCCATTATAGGTGGCAAGCCCGGCTTGAACCGGGACCATGTAGGCTGAGGGGAGAAACCCCTTGGCTTGGAGCGCCACTAGCTCGCTGTGCGGGACGGAGCATCTCTCCCAATCTCCAAGCTGAGGATTAGGGGGTGAGAGGAGGAGCTGCGTCCACCGGCCATGATGGAATGGATCTCTGTCGAATGCGCTCCGATGAAAGCTCGTGAAGGGAAGATGGTGTGATTCGGATCTAAATCCCCGTCTCGTTTATAGGCAGCTCATTTGCACAGCTAGGAGGGTAAATGAAAAAACACCCTGGCTTTTCGCATTCGTTTGACACGTGGAAGATGGCCATTATTGGGCACAGAAGCCAAGGAGCGCACACCAGAAGCCGGACACTATTCAACAGGTATATGGAGTTTGGAGAAGAACCCGCCTTGCAATGCCGAAGACAAATCTGCGTGCCGGACTCATCGTCATTGAAGCCTGGTTCGGGGGCTACTGAGGGAGTCCCGGATTAGGGGGTGTCCGGATAGCCAGACTATAACCTTTGGCCGGACTCCTGGACTATGAAGATACAAGATTGAAGACTTCGTCCCGTGTTCGGATGGGACTTTCCTTGGCGTGGAAGGCAAGCTTGGCGATACGGATATGTAGATCTCCTCCCATTGTAACTGACTCTGTGTAACCCTAGCCCTCTCCGGTGTCTATATAAACCGGAGGGTTTTAGTCCGTAGGACGAACAACAATCTTACCATAGGCTAGCTTCTAGGGTTTAGCCTCTCTGATCTCGTGGTAGATCTACTCTTGTACTACCCATATCATCAATATTAATCAAGCAGGAGTAGGGTTTTACCTCCATCGAGAGGGCCCGAACCTGGGTAAAAACATCGTGTCCCTTGTCTCCTGTTACCATCCGCCTAGACGCACAATTCAGGACCCCCTACCCAAGATCCGCCGGTTTTGACACCGACGCCGGTGATGACCGTAGTTTGAGGAGTTCATGCATTCACTACATGCTAATGCTTTGGTTCGGTACTCTATTAAAAGGAGGCCTTAATAACCCTTAGTTTTCGTTAGGTCCCCGCTGCCACGGGAGGGTAGGACAAAAGATGTCATGCAAGTTCTTTTCCATAAGCATGTATGACTATATTCAGAATACATGCCTACATTATATTGATGAACTGGAGCTAGTTCTGTGTCACTCTATGTTATAACTGTTGCATGATGAATGACATCCGACATAATTATCCATCATTGATCCATAGCATACGAACTCGTTTCATATTGATCTTTGCTAAGTTACTTCTCTATTGCCACTATTACGATTGCTACAAAATTGCTACTATTGCCTTTGCCACCGTTACCGTTACTTCCATACTACTTTGCTACTAAATAATTTCCTGCAAATATTAAGTCTTTCAGGTGTGGTTGAATTGACAACTCAGCTGCTAATACTTGAGAATATTCTTTAGCTCCCCTTGTGTCGAATCAATAAACTTGGGTTGAATACTCTACCCTCAAAAACTGTTGCGATCCCCTATACTTATGGGTTATCAGAGTTTCGTAGAAAAGGAATACCAAACGGAGTCCAAACGGAATAAAACTTTCGCGGTAATCTTTCTTGGACCAGAAGCAAACCAGGAGACTTGGAGATGGAGTCGGAGGAGCCTCGAAGCAGCCACAAGGGTGGAGGGCGCGCCCTGGGGGGTAGGGCGTGCCTCCCTGTCTTGTGGGCCCCTCGTGGATCTCCTGGCCTAATTCTTTCGCCTATATATATACTCTTATACCCGAAAACCACCATAATGTGAGCTTGCAAGTACATTTAATGTATTGACCTGGCTTGTCATGCCAGTTTGCAGGTCATGCTGGATTTTATTGCTTGTTTGCCGTGGATCCCTTGTTTGCGAGCTAGGATAAGCGTTCTAGCCAGAGTCCCTCCAGAGTGGAGTTCATCATCGTCGTCGTTGTCCGCTGCTAGAAGTTATTCTGCTGCTTTGAGTTGTTCTGCTACTTGCATAGAGCAAACAGGGCAGGCGTAGTGTCGCCGTGCCGATGTATCCCCTTGTACCCGTATAGATTGTAATAAAGAGATGATTTCTTCTATGCTAAGCAGTGTCGTATTCCAGAAGACTTCTCCTTGATCTTTGGGCTGGAATACGGGGCATTCCGGTTTCTCTGAGCCGGGGTGCCACAGTACCCACCTTGATGAGGAGGGCCAGGATTCAATCCAGTGGAGGCATGAAGCCAATGGCACCCACTCCACAAGCTCGGCCTATGCGATCCAGTCCCAAGGATCGATGAAGACTTGCTGTAGGAAGCTGTTCTGGGGAGGTTGCCTGCCGGGTTGCCTGAAGATCTTTGCCTGGAAGCTACAGAAAAACAGGCTTGGTGCAATGATCCACTGCAAGGAAGAGGATGGATGAACGGATATTTCTGCTAGTTTTGCTTCCGGAACCTGGAATTGTCTTGCCACCTTTTTTTGCGAAATGTCTTGCCACCTGTTATGGTAGTGCACAATCTCTGTCATTGTCTGGTCGGTGGCGGCTCGATGGATAGGATGCAACTCCTTCATCCCCGCAGTTTGGAATTCAAAAACACGATCAACTACTCTAACATTGTCTCCAGCATGATCGAGGGGCCAAGGTAGGAATTTAGAAAAGGGGACAGGTCTTTAATTCTGATCAACATATGAGTGATCTGGCATGAGAGAGATGCATGCACTGCAAAAAAAATTAGTTGTTGTGAGAAGATTGATCCACCCTGGTGACAGGCCGGCGCTGCATGTCTGGAGCACCCTGTTGGGGAACCATTGTGAGTAGTCAGACCAGATGTAAGCCAAGTTCTTGGCCATGCATTTTTTTTAAAAACGTCGCCCCTCTCGCTCCCGTGCGACTCCATGAGATGCACCGGAGCGCCCCAAATCCCGCCGGCCATAGTCAGCCCGATTTGCTAGGGTGGTCCGGTAATAGAAACATTTACACAAGTTTTGTTTATTTTCAAAGAAATATTTTTACTACACTATACACAAGCTATGGGGGAATTCCAGGGTGGTCCATGGACCACCTTGGCCATCCCTAGCTACGCCACTGCCGGCCAGGGCCCTCCCTCCTCCTCCTCTCCCCTCACCGCCGCCGGAGGGCGTCGCCAGGCAAAGCCTGACGATGTCGGTGACGGTGGGGCCATTTTGCAGTGTAGCAACGCCGGATCTGGTGGCCTCAAGCACCGGCGAGGGGATAAGCTCCAGGGGCTACGCGCAGTAGCGGTTGCAGGGCACGGGTGGAGTCAGGATGCGGCCTTGGCTCACAAAGGAACGAGGCGGCGCAGAGGAGCTGCGATGGGATGTGGTTCGCAGAGTCAGGCAGCAGCGAGGCAACGCTGAGGTGCTGCTGCTGTGAAGCTGCGCGGGCGTGGGGAGCGGCGGCTCGAGCGAGGCTGGGCAGAGAGGCTCGACAGGCACGTGCGGGGGTTCCGAGCAGCACGGATCTGCGGTAGGAGGGCCGAGGCCCGTCGTGATGCTGCTGCTCCGGCAGGGGCGCATGGTGGAGGGACTCCGGCAGCCTGTACGGTGCTGGGGCAGTGGCTTCGGGGGTTCGACGGTGAGTAGGTGCTGTCGTGAGGTCGCGCGGCGGCGCGAGAGGGGTTGCTGCTACTCGGTTAGTGTGGCAGCCAGAGGTGGAGGAGCTCGTAGTGGTGGAGCAGATGCGCGCTTGCGGCGGCAGGATCTTCTGCGTCCTCCAGCGGGCGCGCGGGCGCGTGTGAGCTTGGTCACGGTTGGGAACCGAGGTGGTTCATGGCCTCGGGTAGCATTTCGTTGAGCCTTGTTGGCGTGGTGCTCGGCATGGTTTGGTGGTTCGTGCTGCGTCCGGTGACCCGACTCTTGGTCGGCTGGTGATGGATCTAGCGGCTAGTGTTGGTCGGCGGCCTCAGCAAGGTGCGACTGGTTTCTCCGATGATGGGCTTCTTCGACTACGAGCTGGCTCGGTGGTAGTGCTAGGTGGTCGCCTTTGTGAGATGATGTGCGGATGAGGTGGTCTCAGGAGCTTGGGTGAAAAACCTATCTCGGTTGTGGCCGTGACCAGTGATGGCGGCGGCCGTAGCCGTCGCTTATTTTCTTGGAGACATTGTTGTATTGCTACTGCACCCCTCCTGTGCGGATCACTGCAGCTCGGGGGAAACCCTTAATCTGGTTTGATCGGACGATGACGACGCCTTGGTGTCGTATTCCCTCATGGGAGCTTCGTCTTGGGAGCTGGATGTTAGCGAGCAGAGACCAGTGAAAGACAGCGATGTTGGCACGAGATTTCTATGGCAACGATGATGGGGTGATCGGCGTCGGAGACGTGGCTATGGTTGCGGTAGTAGGCTCTTCTCCGACGTGTCCGCGGGATTGTCTCGGCTGGTTTGTTGCTGTGAAGTCAAAGCTGCGGTGCCGGGGCCCCGGTGGTATACGATAACAGGCAATAGGTGGTTCGTTCGATGATCTTCTGCGGCGCCAGCCGTGCCTAGTTCTCCGTTGTGGTTCTCCGCTAGAGTCGGAGTTGCGCTGTCTGGTCGCCGATGGCTGCGTCTGGCGCGGACCTTCATGCATCTCCACACGGCCTCTTTAGTGTGGGTTGAGTTGATGATCGCCTACGGTGAAGTCGGAGTCGTTTGCTCAGAGTTTAGGGATGGCGATGACGCCTTTAGGGGAGGAGTGATGATGATGACGCCTGTGTGCTGTCTCGGCAAGAACCTTTTTGAAGTGGTGTATGTGAGGTTTCATATGTGTGCTGCCCAGCGGTTGTGATGGTTATCGCACGGTTCTCCATAATGAACTGGGCAATATGGTTTTCGCTCGGTTTTCCTCAATTAACTGAGCAACTATTTTCTTCTTAATGAACGCAGGATAACTGCCATTTCAAAAAAAAATCATTTTTCATCCTTGATCCCTGAATCGAAAATGACATTTTTTTATTTCCCGCATGCTTTCTGCTAAATCATCAATATAAGTCTGCCAGCTGCTGGATCTTTCAGAAAAAAATAGTAAACATAAATTATTCCCAAAAACAGTGTACATATATAAATCAAAACATTATACTGCATATATAACATGGTCTTCAAAAAATTAAATTAAATACTATAACATGGCCCTGTGTATTTTGTACACAGAGATCCGATAGATTATTATTCAAACACAAATGGCTACAAAAGCATCACTTATGGTGGGGTTGAGTTAATTGCATAGAGGTATCACAATTGGGGCATTGGAAGTAGATTAGTACCAAATTTGGTAAATTTTACGTGTCAGTACCAACTTTGGGGCGCGGCGTTGCAGAACAGACTAAACGACGTATAAACTCATATTGACGGAAAAACTGACAGCAGGGCCCGCCTGTCAGGGGCTGATGTGGCATCTTCTTTTACAGAAAAACCCCTCGGCTTATATTTAATCACACAAAGGGCCTCGTTTACAGAAAAACCTCAAAACCTGCAAAAATCAATAACGCGCGCCCGCGAGGATTCGAACCGCGACTGACTGCCCGAGGGAAGGTAGAGCCAACCACTACGTTACGACAACCCAGTTGACAAGGTAGACGCTTGAACACTTTTATACTATACGTAAGAAACCATTTTTTTTTGGATAACTGTTTCGTTTTTTTAATGCTTTTTTTGTTTTGTATTTCTTTTATCTTTTAAGACACGTTCTGGTCTTCTTCCGGTTTTCATTTTTTAAACTTTTGCGCATCTCTTTTATATATAGGTTTTGTAATAAATGGTGTACATTATTTCAATACTTTTGACATTTTTAAAATTTACACCAAACTTTTTTCTATGCGGCATTTTTTCAGATATTGTATATTAAAAAATGCAATTTATATAACAAAATTGTTCATTGTATATTATACAATAGTATTCAGTGTGTATTTGTACAATAATATTCAGTGTGTATTTTCAAAAAATATCGCATAATATAAAATTTTCAATATTTTTATATATATATATATTAAAAAAACGTCACCATATATTTTAAATATGTTCATCTAAAAATTAAAAAAGGTGTTCATATAATATTCAGTATAAATAATTTCAGTGTGTATAACAAACTGTTCGTATATTATACAATAGTGTTCAGTATCTACTTATAAAATAATTTTCAGTGTGTATTTAAAAAAATATCGCATAATAAATAGTTCAGTATAAATTTAAAATATGTCGAGTATTGAGAAAATGTTCACCATTTACTACAAAACCTATATAAAAAAGAAATGTGCGTAAATAAAAGAAATGGAAAACCGGAAGAATACCCAAGATCTAAAAAGATAAAAGAAAATTAAAAATGATTTTACACAATAATTTTTTAATACATGTCAAACCTTTTTTGAAATGTACATGTATTGAGCTGAAACTGATGCGTGGGACACACCTGTCAGGGGCCACATTTCAAAAAAGGCGTCAATTATCAGTGTGTACGTTTCAAAACCTATATAGAAAAGAAATACGAAAACCTATATATAAAAGAGATGCGCAAAAGTTTTAAAAAGGAAAACCGGAAGAAGGCCAGGACTTGTCTTAAAAGATAAAAGAAATACGAAACAAAAAAACGCATTAAACAAAAAAAACGCATTAAAAAAACGAAACAGTTTTCCGGCAACAAAAATGGTTTCTAGTGTATAATATAAAAATATTTAAGCATTAGCTATTTCTTAATGAGTGGCGTAGCGTAGTGGTCACCTGGCCTTTCCCTCGGGCAACCTGTCGCGTTTCGAATCCTCACGGGCGTGCGTTATTGATTTTTGCAGGTTTTGAGTTTTTTCTGCAAACGAGGCCCTTTGTGTGATTAAATATAAGCCGAAGGGTTTTTCTGTAAAAGAAGATGCCACATCTGCCCCTGACAGGCGGGCCCTGCTGTCAGTTTCTCCGTCAATACGAGTTCGTTTAGTCCGTTTTGCAACGCCGCGTTCCAAAGTTGGTACTGACACGTAAAAATTATCAAACTTGATATCAATCTGTTTCCAATGCCCCAATTCTGATACTTCTGTGCAATTAACTCTGTGGGGTTGAACGGATGGAAAACGACTTGCAACAGAAAGGCACACGCAGGAACCATCATCACAAACACAAATTAACTAACTGGCGACAAGACAGAAGTACTAGGAGCTGGTAGCCTGGCAAGGCATTCTTTCTCTTGAGCTGGAAGCCGGCATTATCATACACATCCATGGTGACTGCATGGATTGGATTCGAGCGATGCGGGCACACTAGCGAGTCATCCCCGAGTAAGCCTGAGGCGCGACGGTGGCAGCGCTCTTCCCCATCTTCTCCATGTTGGCGTGCCACCCTGCACCAACAGACAAGAAGAAAGCTGATCAAGACACCGCCGCGCAAGGCCATTCTAGAAGCAGCTAGTGCTAGCACATTGCTAAACCACCGCAGCTCCGAAAGCGCAAACGGACGAGCCGATCCAGTTGGGATTTGTGATCGGTGACCGGCACGGCGTGGTTACGCTGTCGACGCACGCAACGAGCAAGGCTCACGATCGAAGGATTGTGCGTACGTACCGAGGCGCATGTCAAAGCCGCGGTTCTTGAGCTCGCGGTACTCCTGGCACAGGGCGCAGAACTCGCAGGACCAGTGGACGCAGCAGTCGGCGCAGGGCTTCTCCTTGAGCCCGTACTGCTCCCGCAGCCTGGAGCGGTAGCAGCAGGAGTAGAGGCAGCCCCATCCCCCCGTCACCGAGGCCAGCAGCATGTACAGCGTCCCGCTCACACAGCACGCTGAGTTCGTTCGTTCCATGCATCAATATTGTCTTTCAGCAATCAACAGAGACGTACGGAAATAATTTAGTACTAGTAGTTGGTTCACCGGACACAATGAACTCACATGTGCCTCCCCTGTCGACTATCTCGGCGATCCTCCCGAAGGCCACGCACGGGCAGAAGAACGTCAGGCAGCCTGCAGCACACACGCGCTAATTATTTTGGCCTGTCGTCACTACAAGTGTTGAGTAATGTGATTGTATTAGGAAACATAGGTTATGCTAGGAATTATTCTGGCTTTCCTTATACTTCAAGTAGATCATGTACTCCTATATATATGCCCACGAGGCTCAAGCAAAACGAACAAAACTATTCCACCAAATCCCTCTCTTCCTTCTAACATGGTATCTATCGCAAGTCAATCCTAAACCCTAGCCGCCGCCGCTTCCGCACTTGCGCGCCGCCCCCGGGGCGGTCGGCCTCCATGACCGCCGCCGGGGGCCGCGCCGCCCGTAGCTAGGGTTCGTCCGCCGGCCGTGTTGGCCGGCTGCCCTAGAGAGTCTTTTTCCCGATCCTTTGATCCGGGTTTTTCTCTCTCGCCGGTCGTTTTGATCAGCGTCTACTTTTGGTTTTCCGATCTTTTCTTCATCGGTTTGCGTCGCCCACCGCCGCCGTCGACACCTCGTGCCTCTACTCCGACATCGGCGCAACCGGCCGGCTACTTCACCGACCCGGCGGCCTCGCGTGACAGGCAGCCCTCAAGGCCGTCGTCCGCGCGCCGGCCCGCCCGTCGATCTACGCCGGCCGTCACCGCCCTGCTCCGACAGGGACTCCTGCATCACCCCGACCCGGCGGCCTCGCGCCATGCGGCGGCCAATCATAGCCGCCCTGCCGCCCGCCGCCGCCGGCTTCATCTCGGACTCCGCCGCCACCACGCCTCCACCGAGCGGCGTCCCCGACCTCGCGCGCGATCGGCTTGATCACCCGCTCGCCGCCGCGATCCGCCTCATCTATGCCCCGCGACCGACCTGACCCGTCAGTTACGCGCGCCTCCGCAGGTCCCGTGAAGATCGTCGCCGAGTTCAGCGCGCCCCTCCGTCGATCGAGCAAGGGGCTGCCGCTGCGTCGCCCCGTCGGGCCGCAGCGCCGCCGCCCCGTGGTTCTTCTCCCGACTGCACCGACCCGCGTCACCGCTGCGTCGCCCCTTCGGGCCGTAGTGCCGCGGCCCGCGGTCTACCGCCACCCCGAGGCCGTCCGCTCCAGGCCGTCCCCGTGGCTGCACCGACCCTCGCGCCGCCGCTGCGTCGCCTAGTCGGGCCGTAGCGAGCATGGCACGCGGTCCACGCCGCCATCTCGAGGCCATCCACGCGGTTGCACCACCCCGCGCTTCGCCGCTGTGCCGCCCCTTCGGGCTGTAGCACCGCTGCCCGCGGTCCCTGCGACCATCCCGAGGTCTTCCGTCGTCACCCCGACCTGCCCGCCGCCGCTGCGTCGCCCCTTCGGGCCGTAGCGCCGCGGCCTGCGGTCCACCGCCGTCCCCGTGCGTCGACTTCCTGTGGCATGCGCCACACCACCTCATTTGGCGCGGGAACGCCACCGTCTGCGCCGGTCTTCGTCATGCTATCGGGTTCTTCGCCTACTTCGAGCAGCGGCGCCGCGCTCCTGACCTAGCCGCCGCCGCCGCCGTCAGGCCGCCGCCGCCGCTCTTCTTTTGTAGCCGCCGCCGCTACCCCCGTAGCCGCCGCAGCCGCCCGTCCACCTCCTTCGTCTTTGTCCAGCACCAGCCCGTCGCCAGCGTCGTCATCATCTACCCCGACCGCTTCATCTACTCCGATAACCGCGGGCGACATTGGCCCCATGCCGATTGGCGCCGCAACTGTCGTCGAGTCCTTCTCTGCTGGCCTCTCCGACTTCTTCGACATGGCGTACAGCTCGTGCAGGTCCCTGTCTATGCATGCCCGGTGTTGGCAACACCGCCGCATGCCTTCGTCCATGACATGTCCCCAGGCCCGGCAAGCCTGGTGCGGCACTTCGTCAACTTCGTCTTCGTCCGTCTACGCATGCCCGGTGCTGGCAACACCGACGCGTGCCTTCGTCTACGATGTGTCCCCGGGGTTGGCAACCCCGGCGCGATGCATCGTCAACATCATCTACTTCCTAGCGCATCACTACTTCGGCACCACTGCGCCCACGACTAACTCGGCGCCTCCTTGCGCTCGCGGCTCCACGGCGACTTTCTCGACACCGGCTACCCCGACTCGACATCGACCACGGCATTCTTCGCACGGCTACCTCGACCACGGCTCCACCACCCACGCTCTCGGCTACATCGACAAACGGCACAAAGGGCTACCGCCTGCTTGAGCAACCTCGTTGGTTTTCACTCCAGCCACGACTCCGCGATGCGTCGACCGTTACGACAGTGGGGGGGTGTCCGTCGGCTTGCCTTCGGATTCTTCTCCAGTCTCACCGTCTGCGTCGCTACCGTTGTGACTGCGGGGGGATGTTGAGTAACGTGATTGTATTAGGAAACATAGGTTAGGCTAGGAATTATTCTGGCTTGCCTTGTACTCCAAGTAGATCATGTACTCCTATATATATGCCCACGAGGCTCAAGCAAAACGAACAAAACTATTCCACCAAATCCCTGTCTCCCTTCTAACAACAAGTTCACTATCAGTATCAGGGCTTCCAAAGCATGCATGCTTATGCTTGCCAGCGCGAACCAAAAGTATTTTCTAGGGAATTAGCTTACAGCTGCCAACATCGTCACAGCAGCCGTAGAGGCCAATCGACCAGGAGTCGTTGTTCAGGCTGGCCATGGGGATGTCGCGGGCTGCCTTGCCGCCGGCGCTGTGAGACTTTTTTTAACGGAGGCAAAAGCTTTGCCTCATCCATTAAATAAGAGACAAAAGAGTTTGTTACAAGTCACCCAAATACACGGCATGCGGATTATTCTCGCAAAATTAAAGACCCTAGCTTTTTTGCACCGGCGACGATCCAAAGGTTGGCCTCGGTAGAGATGGAGGAGAGCAAGATTGTCGGTGGAGCACTCTTATGTTTGAAAACTCTTGCGTTACGCTCGTTCCAAATTGTCCATGACACGAGCATGATGAGGGATGCCTTGGCTTGTCGGTTTGGCGTGCCGTCGGTGCAAGTACTCGCCCACCAATCTTTAACCGAGTCAAATAAGGGCCAAGCGGAAGTGTCTAGCCCGAGAATGAGGAATTTCTCGATGACCAATGACCAAAGCCTTCGAGTATAGCGGCATTTGTAGAAGAGGTGAGGTCCGCATTCTTGCACCCTCTTGCAAAAAAGGCAAAGATCACAATTTGGCCACCCACGCTTTGCCAACCTATCGGCGGTCCAAATTCTATCTTGGAGCACCAACCAAGCAAAGAATTTGATTTTTGAAGGTGCCCAAGCCTTCCAAACCATCTTATCCATGGGTGAGAGGACATCCCTAGGTATTGCGCCTTGTATGCAGAGGCCGCCGAGTATTGCCCACTTGCCGTATGTTTCCAAAGGATGTCGTCCTCGGGGAGATCGTCGAGATGGACCTCAAGGAGGAGCATCCAAAGAGCGAAGAACAGTGTGACGTGCTCAACAGAAACAGCGGTGGGGGGTTTGATCTTGAGTATCCACGCATTGTGCTTGAGCGCCTCCCGCACCTTCCAATTTTTTCTCTTGGAGGCCTCATAGATGAGCGGAACAATGTCCTTAGGCTTGCGTCCAAGGAGCCAAGGAGAGTCCCAGAAGGGGGTCTTCGCGCCGTTACCAACGATGATGGTGGTGGAAGCATAGAAAAAGTTGAGGTCCTCCTCGTCGCATGGGTTTCCCATCCCCACCCACATCTTGGTGGCATCCTTCCATTCATACCACGACCACCGCAACCTGAGAGCCCGAGTGAACTTGTCGGTGTTGAGAACCCCAAGCCCCCCATACTCAAGAGGCCGGCAAACAATCTCCCAATTCACCTTGCATTTTGCCCCCGTCGTCTTGTCCGAACCAGACCATAAGAAAGCTCTCTCGAGCTTGTTCACATTGAGAAGGATGGTTGGTGGAATGACCAGCGGGGTGGCGGGGTAGACCACTTGGGATGTGATCACGGACTTGACAAGGGTCGTTCGCCCGATGGTGGTGATGTTTTGACCATCATAAATTGATAACTTGCTCGCAACTTTGTCCACGAGAAATTGGAGGTCCATCAACTTGAGCTTCCAAACAGAGAGGGGCAGGCCCAAGTATCGCAAGGGGAACGAAGCCCGTGTTGCCGGCAGACTTTGGGTTAGGCGGCCCAAATCAAGATGGTTGCAGCGAATGGGCACCATAGAACTCTTCTGGAAATTGGTGCAAAGGCCCATAACCTCTCCGAAACCCCTCAAAATGCTTGCAAGGTTGTCCACGTCCTTTTTGACCGAGGCCAAGAAGACGGCTGCGTCATCCGCGTACAGAGAGGTCCTCATCACGGCTCCCCTACCTCGGATTTTATGGAGGAGCCCCTTTCTCGTAGCTACATCAAGAATTCTTTGGAGCGGATCAATGGCGATGATGAAGAGAAACGGGGAGATGGGGTCTCCCTACCAAAGACCTTTCCCATGCTTGATGGGACACCCGGAAATACCATTGAGAACGATCCTCGAGGATGAAGAGCTAAGGAGGGCCGTCGGAAAACAATGGCTGGGATCAACATCTCCAAGACCGGTGGAGGCTTCTCCATCAGCAAACCGCGGGCTGCAGGCCTCCCAAAGGTGCCTCCGGCGGCCAGGGTGGCTGAGCTGCTAGTGTGCCACACCTTAGGCATTGTCAAGGATGGGGGAGACGTCACTAACTCCGTGATGGATGCCTTCGCAGAGCGATTCAAGGAGCAGCTGCCGCCTGACGTGATCGTGGCCATGCGATGGTTGTTTAAACTCGACAACGACAGGGCGACGGATGTTGAGGAGGCCCTCATTGCGCATGGAGGGGGAGGTGCTCTCGATCTGGAGACGAGCGATGCCGGCATCACGGCTCAGCAGGCGGCCACCTGACTGCTCGTTGGCTCTGTCCAACTGGGGTTCTTAGTCTCAATATGTTAGTACAAAATCATAAACTGCTACGTGTTTGGTCCAGGTGTAAGGGTACTCTGTGTGTTTGGAGTAGTCTGTATGTTGGCCTGTGGCCATGTATCCTTAGTGGGCTACGTTCTGTTTCCTCTGGATGGCAATGTTCTGCTGTATGTGCAACTTTCAAACCTTGTTGGTTGTTCTCTGTGTGTCCCAAACATGTTCATGCCCCTGTTGCTGCTGCTTCGGCCACCTCCGCCATGTGGCCAGGCTACAAGGTGCTCCTGGTTTTAATATGATAGAACAACCGATCAATTTCCTGAGCTGGAACGTGAGGGGTCTCAACTGCCCGGATCGACGCTCCACTGTCAATGCCACGATCGCCTCCTCGTCCTGCCATGTCATTTGCCTCCAAGAGACAAAGCTCCAGCATGTCGATCAGTTCACGGCAACCTTCCTAGGCGGGCATAGTCTGCATAGCTTCGCACAGAGACCAGCAACTGGTACCAGGGGTGGCATCTTGATGCTTTGGGATGATCTGCTTGTTGATGTTTCCTGCATTAACTTCACTACGTACTGCCTTTCCGCCATGGTCCGGGTGAGAGGGACCGACGCCCTCTTCAAGATCACTTCCGTCTACGGCCCCACGGATTACTCCTGCAAAGATGCTTTCCTTGCCGAGCTACTGGCAGAGAAGCCGCCACCTGGGACGGCGTGGCTTGCCACCGGAGATTTCAACCAAATATACCGGGCTAGAGATAAAAACAAGAGGAATGTAAACCGCAGTAGGATCAATCGTTTCAGGGCAACACTTCAGAGCTGTGAGCTCAAAGAAATTCACCTCCAAAACCGAAGATTTACGTGGAGCAATGAGAGGGCAAACCCTACCTTGTGCAAACTAGACTCGTTCTTTTGCAACGCCGGGTGGGACACAACCTTCAACACCCATGTCCTTAATGCGCTTTCCTCCTCCCTCTCCGACCACTGTCCGCTACTTCTTGCCGACAACAAGGGACCAAGAAGACCTCGGGTCTTTAAATTTGAGAATTTTTGGGCATCCATGCCCGGTTTCAACGCGGTGGTCCAAAAGGCATGGAATGGGAGGGTAGAACACACTGAGCCATACCAAATCCTACATCACAAGCTCAAGAAGACGGGGCTCCGCCTCTCCGAGTGGAGTAGGGGCCTTTTCTCAAAGGCTAAAATTCACCTTCAGGCAGCGCTTTTGGTGATTCTACGCCCTGACATTGCCCAAGAGGATAGGCTTCCCTCCACCGAAGAACTTGAGCTCCGAGCCAGGCTCAAGAGAAGGGTCATTGCCTTGAGTGCGCTCGAAAGATCTCGCAAGAAATAATGTGCAAGAATTTTCAATCTCAAAGAAGGGGACGCCAATACCAAGTTCTTCCACCGCCGTGTTAATGCAAGGAGAAGAAAAAACCATATACATAGAATCAAGAACGAGCTTGGTTGGGTCACCGAGCATGACGCCAAAGAGAAGCTAGTCCAAGACCACCTTTCAAATGTCATGAGCAGAGGCCCTCAAAGCCGCGAAGATTTCAATTGGGAGGAGCTAAATTTTGAACCTCTCGATCTGCATGGCCTTGACTCCCCTATGTCTGAGAGTGAGGTTCTCGAAGCGATCAATGACATGCCAAGTGACAAGGCTCCGGGGCCAGATGGTTTCACGGGCCTCTTCTTCAAGAAGTGTTGGGACATTATCAAGCACGACCTCATGAGGGTTATCACGCGCTTTGACTCCCTGCACACTGCAAACCTCCAGTGGCTAAACTCTGCAAACGTGGTGCTCCTGCCTAAGAAGGAAGGGGCGGAGGGCATCGCCGATTATAGGCCCATCAGTCTCATCCACGCAATCGCGAAAATTATCGCGAAGGTGCTCTCCATGAGGCTCGGCCCACACATGACAAACCTCATCTCTAACGTCCAAAGTGCCTTCATCAAAACAAGAAGTATCCACGACAACTTTTTGTATGTTCGCAATCTTGCTTGGCGCCTCCACAAGAGGAAGACACCTTCCCTCCTTTTCAAGCTTGATATTCACAAGGCCTTCGACTCTGTTAAGTGGGAGTATTTGCTTGATCTTCTCCAACGGCGAGGCTTCCCAAGTAAATTCTTGATTGCGCTGTGAGACTTGGGGTTGTAGGGGAGGACTATCAGAAGGAAGCTCGTCGGACTTGTGTGTGTGAGTGAGAGCTGCCGTGTGTGCGCCGAAACTGGATCATCTAACATTAAGAAGGAAAGTTAGAGAAGCTACAATCCCCCAACTTTCCTTCTTGCAATCCATATGATTAAAGCTAAAATGATTTAAATTAATATGCAAATTACATATTTAATGTGTAAATTCATAATCATTACATACAAACAATTTGATGGTGAAATAAAATTAATTATAGATTATTTATATCTACAGTAAATATCAATAGTAAATAATCCGCTAAACGTCTCTAACATTCCTTTTTCATTTTACACTATGATTACACTGTAGCATCGTGACTTTGCTTCTCTATGTTAAAGGATCCGCATCCGTGTGCACCGTGGAGCGCGTATTTAACAACGGAGTCGGGTTCTTTCGGTCCGTTTTTCACGCGCCTTGCGACAATGTCCGTTGTCACCAGCGAAGCGCCAGTGTCCTAGGTTGTGGGTGCTGCATCGTGGTGTCTGCGTCATTGCATGTTTGCATGTGAGTTGGGACCGACCTTATCCAAGTTACTCGGCGCAGTAATTCAGAGCTAACATTTGTCGACGAGTGAGGGAGCATGAGACTCCAAACACTCAATGTGTGTACCACATACACGAAGATATAAGGCCAACTCCACCGCCTAATTCTAAACGGACGTCCATTTTATTCGGATTCTATCCGTTTGGGTAGGGCAATAGGGTCGTGTCCGGACAGTTTTCGAGATGCGATGGTCGTGCGCCCAGCGTGCGGACGCATCCCGGCCACATCTTGTTCGCGTGCACATTTCTTTGCAAATCCTTAACTTTTTTTCATCATTCATTTTTGGTACATGATAATACATCAGCACATTTTGACTAGTAATGCAAGGCCAAAGAAAATAAGAACCAAAAGAATACATTTAAGAAGATACCTAACTTCCATAACTGCTCCCTTGAGTTGGGTTAGGGTCTTCTCGATGCACTCATTGTTGATCTATGGAGAAGGCTCGACGTTGCACCCTCCTTTCTTCTTCAAGCCAGAAGTCGATGTTGCTTCCTCACACCTAGTATCGTGCCTAGCCTCTAATCTAGCAACAAGTGTACTTGTCTCATCTACAGCCTCTATGCTAGCTAAAAGTGCACGAACATGTACTAAATTTCGCTCTATCAATATATCGATGTACTCTTCTTCCCAATACCAAAACTTGCATCCATTTTACACAATAAAATTTGAAGTTAGCACAACTAGTCTAATCCGAGAGCACAAACCGAAGCTAAAAAGAGCACATACCCCATCGTTTAAGCACTTGATGAACACCCATCCGGGATGTTCCGGCGTTGTAGACACGCGGCGCACCACCATCCTTGGACAGTGGTCGCACTTAATGAGGGGCAATGGTGCGCCGACGAGCTTTTGGGCAAGCACCGAGCCTGGCCGGCCATCATTCGTGTATCTGCAGGCGGACCACCGACGGTGCAGATCCGAGCGGCTAGAGGATGAGCCACTGCCTGCATGTGGCCTTGCGGCCCTGCCAGGGCCTTCCGGCGAGGTGCCCGGCCAGTCCATGGCGCGGCCCGGCCTCCCACAGCCGGGCGAGCTCAAGACCGACCAGATCCGCCTCAAATCCGGCCGGCAGGTGTGCAAACCAGGTGGTCGTGGTTGGGTAGCTCGGCGGCGCCGAGGGGAAGGGGCTGGGCGAGCGCGTGTCTGAGCTGCATGGCTGCAATGACAGCGGCGGCGGCGGCGGCGAGGGCAAGAGTGGAGAAGAGTGGAGTGGGGTGCGGCCAAAGGGAGGGAGGGGCGGATAGAAAAAGGCCCGTCCTGTGCCACCAACGGGCGGGCCAGGGAAGGACACGCGCAGACGGCCGGCGCGTCCGCTTGGTGTCCGTTTCACCTTAAAAGCGACGCAAACTTGGGCCGCGGATGGGTCGAAAGCGGACACAAAACGGACAAAAGTCTGTTTGCTCCCGCGCACTGGGCCGCTCGATTTGTCCGTTTTATCCCAAACGAACGGGGCCGGACAGGATGGGATCGCGTGGTGGAGTTGGCCTAAAGTTACGCAAAAGAAGAGGGTCCTTTCACGCCCGGCCGACTCGTCCAAATCAACTTGATGGATCAAGTAGCGCGCGCCCGTGCCTTTGCGTGTGAGGGCATGCCCAACGGGCTGCCCCATGGTGCTGCTCCGCAGGGCCAGCTCGGCTCGGATCCTGCAATTCAGGTTTGGGTGATGCTTTGGAGAGGAGGCGGTCTCCTGCACAGGAGTTAGCCACTCTAGGATAAAAGTAAGGGAAAGGTGGGAAAAAGGGAAGAGAGAAGGTGGGGAACGAAGGAAGAAGAGATAGATGGGAAGAAAAGAATTGAGATGGATCCACTAGGATGACATCTACCTATGCATACCTCCATTGATTGAACAAAAGTGTGAATGCTAGTTTTAATACTTTATGTTTAAACAAAGGCATGGAGCAGCATCAAGGTGATGCCTCCGTTGCTCGTGCCCTGAGAGGCTCCGTCGGATAACTTGGCAGTGTCGGGCTTGCGGCACCCTGTGATGTCCTCGCCGATCGATCTCATCGATAGGCAAGCCAACTGTTGCGCGATAAAGCCTTCGTCGTTATTAGCTGTCTACATACGTGTGTATTATCGGCGTCCGGCCAGCAGAGCACCTAGCTTTCTCCACTACGGCGACGAGAGTCCAACGGACATCTGAAAATCTGAATATCAAGTTCCAAGTGGGGGGCACGAATTCGCTGTTATTTTTTTTTAACATAGTACAGAAGCAAGCTCATATATACACGCATACACTCATCCCTATAAACGCACACACCCTACATTTATATGCACCTCCAATAGATTGAGCCGACATATCATATTAAGATTTTACGAAGTCATCATAGATACCTCGTAGTCGACGGGAATGTCTCCTCCCACCGAACGCACATCGTCGAAAATCCTAAAATAAATCCGTTGTTAAATTAACCAGGTGATATTGAACTTTTTTATTACAAAAAAAATTAAATCAATTATAAAAGTTCATTGAAAGTACAAATCATCTTAAATATAACAAAAATTACATCAAAATTTTGAGAATGTCACTCCTGCCACTAAAAACTGTTGGAAACATGAGCAATTTACCAAATGATTTTATTAACAGAAATATTAGATAAAGTATAGCAGTGATAAAACAAGTCATGCGATTTGACAAAGAGAAGGTAAACAACATCTTCATATATGAACTGTAACTAAACACATCTAGAGCAGGCAGTATAGCAAGTTGCATATATGAAACAGAGTCTAACATATCTAGGGCAAACACTAGATGAAAGTGCATATGCGAAGTAGAACATAACATATGTAGGGCAGAAACTAGAGCAAAGAACTGTGGCAACACTTCTAGCAAGAACACGTACAAGATAGCAGCAGAAGAAGCACTGGACTTTGGGTCGACATTCTCTCCAGCCATGTCGTCAATGAGGTTGTCGATGTCGGGGAAGAAGTCGTCGTCGGGGAAGTAGTCGTCGGAGACCATGATGAAAAGGCAGTAGTCGCGCGGAGCGCTCCCCAAAAACCTTATCACCCTTCTCCCGTACAGGACTCAAAAGGTGCGGTTTCGGAGGCCTACTGTCCCGACCTGCGGTGCACGCCGCAAGCCGGGATGGGGAAGATCGTAGCAGTAGCTCAGTGGTCGGGAACTCTGAGGCGAGAGGGTTGTGTTGTTCTAGTGCATCTCTCTGAGAGGAGCGACCTCCCTTTTATAGGCGCAAGAGAAGGAGGCGAGAGGGCAGCGACGGGAGGCGAAACGAAAAGACGGAGATGAAATGAACAGCCAGCAGCCGAAGGGCTGCACCGTTCGCATTCGAACTCCACTTTCGCAAAAAATCTTTTCACCTTTCGGGTGACCTTTCGTATACCCATAGTGCGTGGCAAAAATTTAGACATTGTCTCGGCTCATTCCCGCAACCCGCGGCGCGTCGTGACGAGGCATGGCGTGGCGAGGCGGGCAGAGGAGGAGGAGCACGTGTGGATGTCCCTCTTGTTCTTATGCTCATACAAGTGGGGAAAGAACCTCCTTTATAAAGAGGTTCAACTCCCTCTAAACTAGCAATGTGGGACTAAAGTTTAGTTCCATCTCTTGCCTTGCACAAATGGGTTGCGTGGGCCTCTAGGATTTATTAGGAATTTCTGAAACTGCTTATTGGGTTAGGCCCAAAATAGATAAAATTCCAGCAATCCCCCACCAGATCCCAGAGGCACACAAAATTTGCCTTTGGTTCCAAAACTCTGTTTTATATACCGGTACTGCACTGGAGACTGTTAAGTTGAACTTCCACCTAGAACTCTATGTTACACTAGTAAGCAACTTGAACAGTAGACTGAGCTTGAATTGCAAGTTTTTTGTGAATCTAGCTTCACACAAAGCCTTGACCGATACATGGTTACCGTGGGTCTTCCCCATGGGTGAAGCTTATGCGTCATACTCCGTGACCTTTCATGAGTTTACTAGAGAGAACCCTACTCTCATAGATTGCGACCTTTAACAATCAGACTCATATAGGTGTGTTCTTCAAAAGATGTTCTGCAGGACAACATCTCTGCTTAAAAGAGCCACTTAGAACACATTAAGATATACATCAACCTGCCATGCAGATTAGGAGAGTATTGCATCTTCATGGAGTGGTATTGTTAATAGTAAGGATACTCTCCTCTCAGTTGATCAACAACTTGTCTTCCACATCTAATTCACGGGATCTCCGATCAGAAAGAATAGGTTACCACTGTGAACAACTCATATTGTGGGTCTCATACCCATCTCCCTCAATGCATTATCTATCACATTACGTGATAGACCGTTAGTAAAAGGATCTGCTAGATTTTTAGACGTTTGGATATAATCCAATGCAATAACTCCGGAGTTTCTCATTTTCCTGACAGACTTTAACCTTCTCTGAACGTGCCTTGATGACTTCATATTATCCTTTGAGCTGCTCACTTTCGTGATTACAGTTTGATTGTCGCAGTTCATAAGGATACCCGGTACAGGTTTCTCAACAACCGGCAAGTCATTCAAGAGCCGACGAAGCCAATCTGCTTCGACCATAGCTGTATCTAGTGTTGTGAGTTCTGCTTCCATTGTTGACCTCGTTAAGCTGGTCTGCTTGCGAGACTTCCAAGAAACAGCGCCACCTCCATGAGTGAATACATAACCGCTCATGTCCTTTATCTCATCAGCATCTGAGATCCAGTTTGAGTCACTATACCCTTCAAGCACCTTTGGGTGCCCGGTGTAGTGAATTCCATAATTCGCATTGCCTTTCAAATAACGCAAAACTCTCTCTAGAGCTTTCGAATGCTCATCTCCTGGTTTTGAGATAAACCGACTCAGTTTGCTAACAACAAAAGAGGTGTCAAGTCTTGTAGCATTGGCTAAGTACATAAGCGAGCCAATAATCTGAGAATATTTCAATTGATCTCTAGCAATTCTTCGATTCTT
This sequence comes from Triticum dicoccoides, assembly GCF_002162155.2. NCBI lineage: Eukaryota > Viridiplantae > Streptophyta > Magnoliopsida > Poales > Poaceae > Triticum > Triticum dicoccoides. The sequence goes on from NC_041383.1 coordinate 506,166,433, forward strand.
TCGAAGTAACACACTCGCATCATATGGTGTTGGAGAGGGCTTGCAGTCACTATAGCCAAAGTGACTCAAGATCTTTTCCACATAGTGAGATTGAAGCAATGTAACCCCACCATCATCGTCTCTCAACAACTTGATATTTAGAATGACATCAGCCACTCCTAAATCCTTCATCTCAAAACAGCGAGATAGGAAATCCTTTACCTCCTTAATAACATTCAGATTTGTTCCGAAAATCAGTATGTCGTCAACATACAAGCAAAGGATAACTCCCTCGCCCCCACCATGGCGATAGTACACACATTTGTCAGCTTCGTTTACAACAAAGCATGCAGCTATTAAAGTTCTTTCAAACTTCTCATGCCACTGTTTGGGTGCTTGCTTGAGTCCATACAGAGACTTCAGCAACTTGCACACTTTTCCTTCCTGGCCATCTAGTACAACCCCATCTGGTTGTTCCATATAAATTTCCTCGTCCAACTCTCCATTTAGGAAAGCAGTCTTAACATCCATTTGATGAACGAGAAGACCATGTGAGGCAGCTAGTGAAAGTAGAACTTGAATAGTGGTCAGTCGAGCCACAGGTGAGTAAGTATCAAAGAAGTCTTCCTTTTGGGTATAACCCTTAGTCACGAGCCGAGCCTTGTACTTTTCAGTAGTACCATCATGCCTAAGCTTCTTCTTGAATACCCATTTGCATCCTATAGGTTTGCACCCATAAGGACGATCAGTTATCTCCCAAGTTTCATTCACCAAGATAGAATCCATCTCACTACGAACCGCTTCCTTCCAGTAGTCAACATCTTCAGATGCATAGGCCTCTAAAATAGAACTGGGAGTGTCATCTGTGAGATACACAATAAAATCATCACCAAAGGACTTTGCAGTCCTCTGTCTCTTGCTCCTAGTAGGAACTTCATTGTTCTCCTCCACAGGACTTTCAAAGTGTTCCATCGAAATGGCAGGTTCGGTGATTGTAACTGGTTCCTGATTCGATGAACTAGGCATATCTTGATTAGATGAGGTAGTCCTCATGGGAAAGATATATTCAAAGAAAGTCGCATCATTCGACTCCATGATCGCACCGACATGCATGTCAGGTACCTCAAATTTTACAACCAAGAATCTATAACCAATGCTATGAAAAGCATATCCCAGGAAAACACAATCCACGGTCTTTGGTCCAAGCTTGCACTTCTTTGGAATTGGCACATTGACTTTCGCCAAACAACCCCAGGTTCGTAGATAAGAGAGCTTTAATCTTTTCTTATCCCATTCCTTGAATGGAGTTATCTCTTTATTCTTTGTGGGAACTCGGTTTAGGACATGACATGCAGTCAACATCGCCTCCCCACACCTGATAGAGGCAGAGGTGTCCCGTCTTTCGATGAGATGGTGGCTATCGTTTTGGTGGAAGTCGACTTTGACGATCCGACTACGAACGTGTGAGGACGTCGCGCCTTAGCAATCGCTAAACCAACTCTGAGAGGTTATTTACCACGCCGGAGCACGATCAACCTGACCACGAAGGTCTATTTCCTGCAAGCAAACGATGAACAAGCAAGAAACTAAGATTGCAATCTGGATATTGTGAATAACAGAGGAAAGCTTTATTAATGAAGGTGGGGTTTTGTGACGCCTTTGTCTGGTTGTTGAACACAAACGAAGTATGCGAAGTTGCAGCTATGGCGAACTTTTAATCTAAACAAAATCTAAAGTCTAAACGGTGCCCTAAGGGCTGTATATATGGAGGAAGAGGGGGGGGGGGATTTCATGGCCCTTGGTGAAGGGGTCCGAAACCAACCCTATCTCTTGTTTCCCCACACATACGGACTTTAAAAATAGCCTATACTTATGTATTTCGAAATTACATGGGCCTGGCCCAATAAAAAGGTGACGCATCACCTAGAATAGCCTTTGGACGAAATTTATGAAGTGGCATCTTGTATATTTTGTCCAAGGCTTTATGCACTCGTTATGGTGGCTTCAAAGTCCTGAAATCATCACTTGTAACTCCATTCTTGTTCCCCTTGCGCATGCCGTCTTCTCTATGCTTGTTCTTGCTCCAATATTCATCCTTCTCCAAGCTAGGCCCTTCATTTGTAAGCAAAACAAATATATCCAATTTAGGCAGCATCATATTTTTATGAACATTAGAATCATTACCAAGAAACGAAAGTACCTGGTAATTTAATTGGCGTGCGCGAGCTCTAGTAATTGGTCCAGCATGTATAGCAGCAGGGGCTGTGGGTGTAACAATGGTATTGATGTCCTCATCATCCTCCCCTTCTTGAAATGAAGTCGTCCTCGACGGAAGTTTATCTTCCTCACCCAAATAAGGCTTCAAATCTGCAATGTTAAAAGTGGGACTAACCCCAAGATCTACAGGCAGCTCAAGTTTATATGCATTATCATTTATTTTCTCTAACACCTTAAAGGGACCATCAGCACGTGGCATTAGCTTTGATTTGCGCAAATCGGGAAATCTATCCTTACGCAAATGTAACCAAACAAGATCTCCAGGTGCAAACACAACATGTTTTCTACCCTTATCTCCAGCAAGTTTATATTTAGCATTCATACGCTCAATGTTTTCCTTAGTTAACTATGCATTTTTAAAATCAATTCAGCATGTTGTTTAACATCAAAATTAACCTTCTCCGAAGATGGAAGAGGCAACAATTCAATAGGTGCACAAGGTAGGAAACCATACACAACTTCAAAAGGGCACATCTTAGTAGTAAAATGCAATGAACGATTATAAGCAAATTCAATATGAGGCAAGCAGTCCTCCCACATTTTCTTATTATTCTTCAAAACAGCCCTAAGCATAGTAGACAATGTTCTATTGACTACTTCAGTTTGGCCATCAGTTTGGGGGTGACAAGTAGTACTAAAAAGCAGTTTAGTCCCCAACTTAGCTCATAAACATCTCCAAAAATGGCTAAGAAATTTAGTATCACGATCTGAAACAATAGTATTTGGCACACCATGCAAGCGAATAATTTCACGAAAGAACAAATCAGCAACATTAACAGCATCATCGCTTTTATGACATGGTATAAAGTGTGCCATTTTCGAGAATCTATCCACGACAACAAATATGCTATCCCTCCCCTTCTTTGTTTGAGGTAAACCTAAAACAAAGTCCATAGATATATCCTCCCAAGGAACACTAGGTACAGGCAAAGGCATATATAAACCATGAGGATTGAATCGTGACTTAGCTTTTTGACATGTAGTGTAGCGAGCAATAAAACGCTCAACATCCCGTCTCATCTTTGGCCAAAAGAAATGTGTAGCAAGTATGTCCTCCGTCTTCTTCATGCCAAAGTGTCTCATTAATCCTCCTCCATGCGCCTCCTGCAACAACAAAAGACGAACGGAGCTAGCTGGAATGCATAGCTTGTTAGCACGGAACACAAATCCATCATTAACGACAAACTTGTTCCACATTATTCCTTCTTTACAATTTTGCATTACATCTTTAAAATCAACATCATGCACATATTGATCTTTGATGGTCTCCAAACCAAATATTTTGAAGTCAAGGTGTGAAAGCATAGCATAGCGACGAGACAATGCATCAGCAATAACATTTTCTTTTCCCTTCTTGTGTTTAATGACATAAGGGAAAGTCTCAATGAATTCAACCCATTTAGCATGTCTACGATTCAGTTTAGCTTGACTTTTAATATGTTTCAAAGATTCATGATCAGAGTGTATAACAAATTCTTTGGGCCATAAATAATGTTGCCATGTTTCTAAAGTCCGAACAAGAGCATATAATTCTTTATCATAAGTAGAATAATTCAAACTAGGCCCACTCAATTTTTCAGAAAAGTATGCAACAGGTTTGCCATCTTGTAATAGCACACCTCCTAATCCAATTCCAATAGCATCACATTCAAGCTCAAAAGTCTTATTAAAATCAGGAAGTTTGAGTAAAGGAGCATGTGTCAACTTATCTTTCAATACCATGAAGGCTTCTTCCTGTGCGGTACCCCAAACAAAAGGCACATCTTTCTTTGTAAGCTCATTGAGAGGTGCAGCAATGGTGCTGAAATCTCTCACAAAACGCCTATAGAATCCAGCAAGGCCAAGAAAACTCCTCACTTGTGTGACCGTTTTGGGCTGCGGCCAACTCTCAATAGCTTCAAGCTTGGCTTTGTCAACTTCAATTCCCTGTGGAGTAACAACATAGCCAAGAAAAGATACTCGGTCGGTGCAAAAGATGCACTTCCCAAGGTTACCAAACAAACGTGCATCACATAGAGCAATAAAAACATCACGTAAATGTTCCAAATGTTCTTCCAAAGATCTGCTATAAATCAGTATGTCATCAAAGTAAACTACCACAAATCGTCCAATGAAAGCATGTAAAACTTCGTTCATTAATCTCATGAAAGTACTAGGTGCATTAGTTAACCCAAAAGGCATGACTAACCACTCATATAATCCAAATTTAGTTTTAAATGTTGTTTTCCATTCATCTCCCAATTTCATACGAATTTGATGGTATCCACTACGCAAATCAACTTTGGAGAATATTGTAGAGCCACTCAATTCATCAAGCATATCATCTAGCCTAGGAATAGAATGACGATAACGAATAGTAATATTATTAATGCATCTATAATCAACACACATACATGATGTATCATCCTTTTTCGGCACTAGAATAATAGGAACAGCACAAGGACTAAGGGATTCACGTATATAACCTTTGTCGAGCAGCTCCTGTACTTGACGCATAATCTCCTTCGTCTCCTCTGGATTGGTACGGTATGGTGCACGGTTGGGTAATAATGCACCAGGAATTAAGTCAATCTAATGCTCAATCCCTCGAATGGGAGGTAATCCTGGTGGCACGTCTTGTGGAAAGATGTCAGCGAACTCCTGCAAAATGTTAGTGACAGCAGGAGGCAAAGAGGAAGGCACGTCCTCGAATGAAAATAATGCCTCTTTGCACACAAAAGCATAGCAAACAGATTTGTTGAAATCTAGCTCATCAATATCAGATTTAGTGGCAAGTAAACATGCACTTTTCAATTTAATTTCAGAAGCAACACTAGATGGTTTATTATTAGGCTTCATTTGTTGCTCAAATTCTTTTGCCATAATCTGATTTTCACTCTTATTCTTCTCCTGTTTTGCTTTATTGGCTCTATTAATATCATCTTTCAAAATGGAATCAGGAGTCATAGGAAAGTAATATTTTCATCCTTATGAACATGAGTATACTGATTGTTTCTACCATGGTGTACAGAACTTTTATCAAATTGCCATGGTCGACCAAGTAATCAGGAACATGCTTGCATAGGTACCACATCACAATCAACATAATCAGCATATATAGAGATACTAAAATGCACACGAACAGTACGTGTTACCTTAACCTTGCCGCTGTTGTTCAACCATTGGATGTAGTAAGGATGTGGATGTGGTCTTGTGATGAGAGATAGCTTCTCCACCATCTCCATGCTAGCCAAGTTGTTGCAGCTCCCTTCGTCTATGATGACGAGCATAGGACGTTCCTTCACAATGCCCTTTGTATGGAACAAATTATGCCTCTGATTTTGCTCAGCTTGTGTGACCTGCACACTCAAAACACGTTGAGCAACTAAACATTCATACCTATCAACGTCTTCAGGAGCCATGTATTGCGTCTCATGATCAGAATCATCTCCACCGTGTTCTTCACTTGTAATAAGAGCTAAAGTCTCCTCATCATAGTCACTAGCGGACTCATACCCACCATCCTCAGTAGCAATCATCACATGCTGAGATTTGTGATTTGCATTCTCGTGCATAATGTCCTCTTCCCTTACAACGATGACAAATAATATCACTTGTGTGCCCTGTTGATGCCATGGAAGAAGAAGAGCTCTATGCAGGCCCGGTAGGTGTGCTCTTGGCAGATAGTGGTGGTTGCCCCTGCTTTCTTGTATCACGGCTGGAGATGGCACCTGATGGAGGTGCTGGTGCAGTGGAAGTAGAGGACGCACGCGGTGTCCATGATGAAGGTCGACCTGTAGAAAAGTTAGTTCGCGCCAATGCTTGTCAATCCTGCACTTCACGTTCAGCTTTACAGGAAAGATGGAATAAATGAGTGATATTAGTATACTCCTTATACTCTAGAATGGTCTGAATCTCTCTATTTAATCCACCCATAAAACGTGCAAGCATAGCTCCATTCTCCTCAACAATACCACATCTAATCATGCCAGTTTGTAATTCCTGATAATATTCTTCTACAGAATTTTTCCCTTGTCTTAAACGCTGCAATTTTTGAAGCAATTCACGTTGATAATATGGTGGAACCCAACGAGTACGCATAGCAGTTTGCTAAGCAGCCCAAGTAGTTGGAATAGGATATAATCTACAATGTTCAGACCACCATACACATGCAAAACTAGTGAAAGCACAAACAGCAGCAGCAACCCGTCTCTCCTCAGGATACTATAAACATGTAAAACGTTGTTCAGTTTCTAACTCCCAAGTAAGATATATATCAGGAACATATCTACCCTCAAATGGTGGAATATTCAATTTCAGTTTAGGAATATGGTCATTATCTCGTACCTGAGGTGGTGGTGCAGGCCTACCATTGCGATTATTTGCATGTGGACGACCTGGTGCTAGTGCTGGTGGTTGCACGTAGTGCTGATTTTGATCAACCTCATCCTCATAATCGCCTGCATAATCGTCATCCTCCTGGGTACCACCAGCAGCAGTAGCAGGAGCCAAAGAAGCATCAACAATAGGTACAGCAGCACCAGAATTTTGACCAAGCTCAATTGGAACGCGTTGTGCTCATCCCACATGATTTGGATGCCGTTGTAGTTGTTGTTGTTGTAGAGGTGCGACAGGTGCAGCAGGCGGTGGTTGTGGAAGACGCCCGAGCAATTCATTAAACTTGGTATCGAGCTTTGTTTCGAACGTCTTCTCAATGCCATCTATCTTCTCCATGGCCTCTTCAAATATGTTTAGAACATCTTGCACGTGTCCACTCATCATTTGCTGAAATTTATCATGTAGCTGTTTGTTCGTCATGTTCTCCCAATCAGTCTCATCGGCTTGTGATCCTGCCATGGTCAGCAGCAATAGAAACACAAAAGAATATGATCCTACAAACTAATAGGAAGTGGTGGTGATGGTGGTGTGTCACAAATCCTTCAAGTGAATCTCAAATTCTTACCAGTTCTTACCCAGCAGCAGGTGGTGATCGGCAAACATTGTAGGAAAAACTCTCAAAGCTTGGATAGAGCGATTACCAGGGAGAGTCAAACGCACGACGTAAATATATGTGGAGCTGGGAAGGCTTATGATATGGTAGCAAAAAGGATCAGCAATAATCAATTTAGAGATGCAAAGTTGAATAAACGCTCAACGACGGTACTATGTTGGTCCTAGGCTAGACTGTGCTAGAGACGCGAGCCTAGAACACTAACAAAATCACGATGCTGCACGGAAACAAGGGAGAAGCCCACTCTGGAAAAAATGTGTGCTCTTTTGTTTTGCTCTTTTTTTTTGACTAAAATCACTATAATGGCGAGTGTCTCAAAACTCTTCCCATGTCAGGATAACAGGATAGACATGAAATTTTTTCGACCAATTTTTTTTCCGACTACCCGGACCCAAAAACTAGAAACGGGTCAAAAAACTTTCTATAATAGCGACTGTCTCAATACGCTTGGAAACACCTAAAAATAGGATAGCCAGATTTTTTTTGTCAAGTGTGTTTTTGGAAAATTTTGGGCCTAAACGGAGGGTGGTTTCCGGACTCTTTTTTTTGGAAACCAACCTCTTCTACGGACGGCAAAAGATTGTTGGAATCCGAAACCTACTCAGACAAGGAAAACACAAATCTGTAAACAGATGGATCTCGAAAGTAAACCTAATATGAGATGGACTCGGAGGGGTGGTGATATATGGATGTGGGTCAGTGTTGGTATATGGACTCGGATCGGTGTTGGTATATGGACTCGGATCAGTGTTGGTATATGGACTCGGATCGGTGTTGGTATATGGAGTGATGGTAGATGGCAGGGACGATGTATCTGGTGCGGTGGTGGTATATGGCAGCGGATGATGAATCTGGTGTGGTGGTGGTATATGGCAGCGGATAATGATGGTGCGGCGGCATCTGAATACCCGTGAACAGAACTCAAAACTCTAAAATACTAGACGCTAAGACCAGCAACTAGACACGATGATGCAACCGAAAATTCAACAAAGTAAAATACTAAAAAGACTATGCAAAGGCTCAGATTGGTTCGGATATGATGACCTAACCCTAATTTTTTTGTGGCTTTTTCGTGGACTGTAGGTATGAAGAACAGACTCGATCTAAATACGAAAAACTATAAAATCTCACTGAGCAACCTAGAAATCTGATACCACTTGATAGAGCCAAAGGTGTCCCGTCTTTTGATGAGATGGTGGCTATCGTTTTGGTGGAAGTCGACTTTGACGATCTGACTACGAACGTGCGAGGACGTCGCGCCTTAGCAATTGCTAAACCAACTCTGAGAGGTTATTGACCATGCCGGAGCATGATCAACCTGACCACGAAGGTCTATTTCCTGCAAGCAAACGAAGAACAAGCAAGAAACTAATATTGCAATCTGGATATTGCGAATAACAGAGGAAAGCTTTATTAATGAAGGTGGGGTTTTGTGACGCCTTTGTTTGGTCGTTGAACACAAACAAAGTACGCAAAGTTGCAGCTATGGCGAACTTTTAATCTAAACAAAACCCAAAGTATAAAAGGTGCCCTAAGGGCTGTATATATGGAGGACGAGGGGGTAATTTCGTGGCCCTTGGTGAAGGGGTCCGAAACCAACCCTATCTCTTGTTTCCCCACACATACAGACTCTAAAAATAGCATATACTTATGTATTTCGAAATTGTATGGACCTGGCCCAATAAAAAGGTGACGCGGCACCTAGAATAGCCTCTGGATGAAATTTATGAAGTGGCATCTTGTATATTTCGTCCAAGGCTTTATGCACTTGTTATGGTGACTTCAAAGTCCTGAAATCATCACTTGTAACTCCGTTCTTGTTCCCCTTGCGTATGCCGTCATCTCCATGCTTGTTCTTGTTCCAATATTCATCCTTCTCCAAGCTAGGCCCTTCATTTGTAAACAAAACAAATGTATCCAATTTAGGCAGCATCATATTCTCATGAACATTAGAATCATTACCAAAAAACAAAAGTACCTGGTAATTTAATTGGAGTGCGCGAGCTCTAGTAATTGGTCCAGTATGTATAGCAGTAGGGGTTGTGGGTGTAACAATGGTATTGATGTCCTCATCACCACCGTGCCTTGGAGAGACCCGATGTGTCTAACATGGTGTTAACCAAATCAGTTAGAGTACGATTCTTTCTTTCGGCAACCCCATTTGAATGAGGTGAATAGGGAGGCGTCCTCTCATGGATTATACCATGTTCCGCACAAAAAGCATCAAATTCGTTGGAAAAATACTCTCCTCCATAGTCGGTGAGGGAGTCCTGGATAATGGGGTATACGGACAGCCGGACTGTATACATCGTCCGGAGTATAGAAGCGTCAAGATACAAGACTCAAGACTTCGGCTCGTGTCCGGATGGGACTCTCCTTTGCGTGGAAGACAAGCTTGGCGATTCGGATATTATGTTTCCTTCCTTGTAACCGACTCCATGTAAACCCTAGCTCTCCGGTGTCTATATAAACCGGAGAGGATGGTCCTTAGAAGGCCGATCACAATTGCAATCATACCATCATAGGCTAGCTCTTAGGGTTTAGCCTTTACGATCTCGTGGTAGGTCTACTCTTGTACTACACATATCTTCAATATTAATCAAGCAGGAAGCTGAGTGTTACAGTACACTCTAGCAGCTAACGAGACCGAGCGTGAGTGTTTTTCTGCCTTCGAACTGAGCCGAACCCCCTCTATGTTGCGCATGGGCCTCCTTTTATATGCTCAAGGGGTCGCCGATAGGTGGCAACGTAGACAAGGGTAAAAATGGAAAAGGAGTTGCGGTTGGTACAACTACCTGTATAGTGTATCCTACCTAACCCTGACGGCAGGGGACAAAGGCATTAAATGCTCGTCTGTGTCGCCCAAACAGTGCAAAAAAGGACCGTCAGGGACGCCACCGTTCGCCACGATGGTAATCTTGTCAGCGTCGCTTGCCACCTCGCACTGCTCGCTGCACAGCCTCTTGCCACGCGCGCCTGGAAAGGCCCCAGGGCGACACGTTGGTGGATGTGCTGGAGCGCGGGTACAGGGTGGTAGCTTGTCGCGGCAAGCTGTCGGTGTACTAGAGTAGGGGTACCCTAGTATCCCGAACTTGTGCACGGGCAGTTGCAGCACCCCGCGGCAAGGCTTGCCGCGGCGACCGCCAAGACCCTCCGTGGTTCCTTTGGAGCCATTCAAGAACAAAGTATTCAAGCCAAGGAGACAAGGCCCCGGCAAGAGGAGCTTGCCGGGAAGGCCAACCAAGGCATCTCAAGGAACTTGCTGCGACGCGCCTCGCGTCCCGGCAAGGTCCGGAGAGCGACAAGCCTCCGGACGCGACAAGACAACGACCACGGCGAGGCGCTTGCCGCGACAAGCTACCACCCTGTACCCGCGCTTCAGCACATCCACCAACGTGTCGCCCTGGGGCCTTTCCAGGCGCGCGTGGCAAGAGGCTGTGCAGCCAGCAGTGCGAGGTGGCAAGCGACGCTGACAAGATTACCATCGTGGTGAACGGTGGCGTCCCTGACGGTCCTTTTTTGCACTGTTTGGGCGACACAGACGGGCATTTAATGCCTTTGTCCCCTGCCGTCAGGGTTAGGTAGGATACACTGTACAGGTAGTTGTACCAACCGCAACTCTTTTTCCATTTTTACCCTTGTCTACGTTGCCACCTGTCGGTGACCCCTTGAGCATATAAAAGGAGGCCCATGCGCAACGTAGAGGGGGTTCGGCTCAGTTCGAAGGCAGAAAAACACTCACGCTTGGTCTCGTTAGCTGCTAGAGTGTACTGTAACACTCAGCGCTCCCGAGCAAGAACATAATACACTAAAACATGCAGCAGTAGGAGTATTATCTCTCCGGAGAGCTCCGAAGCTGGGTAAACTGCTCATGTGCTTCGCCTCGATCCGC
>NC_041383.1:506177847-506276773 GCF_002162155.2 Triticum dicoccoides
ATAGGTGTTCGTGGATCAGCTTCCCCGACATCTTTGGCGCGCCAGGTAGGGGGCGTCGAGGTTGTGTGAACCTGATCCAGCGTTCACACGGGCTAGATCTTCATTTTCTTCATCGACATGCCACCGAAGAAGAAGGCTTCGGGGGCAACTGCTCCGTCTGCGTCGATCCCACCACCACCGGAGCAAACGGGTGGTGGGATAGACGCCGGCGGAAGAACGGACATTGACGAGGGAGCTCACGATGCTGCCAGGTCCAAGGACAAGGCTGCGCAGACCTCGGCGTCCGTACATGCACCGGGCCCATCTCAGGAGGCGCAAGACCGACAACATCATGGTATTCGCAGTACCATACGTTTGTTGGACCAAGATCGAGCTGGTGGGTCTCGAGGTGCTCAAGACCAGCATGCACGCCAACGTGCAGGCACGAGCGAGACGCGGTCGCCTGGACGGGATACTGCTCCTTCTAACTTAGTTAGAAGTCCGAGCATATCCCGCTCCTCGCACCGTTCGCCACTGCCACCCACCACTCGAGCAGAAGCTTTGGCGCGAGCTCAACTGCTCCTGGATTACCCTCCAACGACAGACAAGATCGACGAATGGAGGGCCACTATTCAGAGTCTCATCGGCTTTGCCAACGGCGACACTCCACGGCAGCCGAGTACATCGCTGCCGCGGCAGGACCGCCAGGCACGAGCCGATGGCGACGAAACTGGTGGGGGTGCAACCACCGTTCACTCTCCACCCTGAAGGCCAAGATCGCCGACTCGCCGGATCCACCTCGACAGCGACTCCACTGCATCATCGGATCTACGAGCCCGTCGCGATCAGCGCCAAGTTCTTCACGAACGACAGCAAGAAGACGCTCGCACTCGCATCGAGCGCCGAAGAGAAGCGCGGCGTCAATCGGACCAGCGCGCTGGGCCCTCTATCGACATGCATGCGCCAGGGGAACCAGGCGACTTGCCGTACGCGGTAGGTTGCCCTGCGTTCACTCGTGAGCTGCGGCAAGTCCAGTGGCCCACCACGAAGAATTTCAAGCCAGACGTACCAGAGAAGTACGACGGCAAGAAGCATCCGTCGGAGTTCCTCAGCATCTACACCATCACGGTGCAAGCTGCTGGGGGGCGGGACAACAAGATCCTTGCCAACTACTTCCCGCTGGTGCTCAAGCCCAATGTCAGATCCTGGCTCATGCACTTGCCGGACAACTCCATATCCTCCTGGGCTGACCTGTGCCATCAATTTGTCGGCGCCTTTATAGGCGGCCACAAGCCTCACGGCCAAGAGAGCCACCTTCATCTGCTCGCCCAGAAGGAAGGAGAGCCCCTGCGCAAGTACATTCAGAGATTCAGCCGCGTGCAGCACAACATCCCAGACGTCCACCCTGCCGCGGTAATCAGCGCGTTCCACTAGAACGTGCGAAACCGCAGGATGCGGGAGGAGATGGCGATGTGCAAGATCAGAGACGTCAGTGAGCTTTATGCCCTGGCCGACAAGTGTGCTCGTGCTGAGGAAGGGAGGAAACTCCCTAGAGAGAATACAGGAGCAGGAGGATCTGATAGTGAGGATGCTGCCCCGGCAAAGAAAAACCGGCGGCGGAACAACAGAAAGAAGAAAGGCAAAGATGTGCTAGTCGTTGAGCAATCCGGCAAGGAAGCCAAAGCTGGTAGCTCCGGCAAGGAGATTGCCGCAGGCACCAACCACCAGGCTGTGGCGGTCGCCGACAAGCAGGACGGCACCAACAGGCAGTACTGCAAGATCCACCGCACCAAGGGCCATGACCTCCAGAGCTGCAAGAAGGTCGAGCAGCTTGTCGAGCAGCAGAAGGCTGAATACGAGCTGCGCGACAAGGAGAAGGACCAGGAAAGTGCTGGAGGAGCCGGCAAGAAACGCCCCGGCCGAGGAGGACGCCGCGGCAAGGTCAAGCAGCGGCAAGGAGACAGACCTCCCCGCGGCCGCGACAAGGATGAAGATGACGACGACGATGAAGATATGGATGATGAAGAGACCGATGGGCAGGAGTTCTAGAAAGCCACAGAGGTCCTGTGCGTTGACGGCGGTGCTTCTCTGCATACTTCACACCGCCAGCTCAAGCAGTGGGTGCGGGAAGTCAATGCAGCAGAGCCACCCGTCGAGTCACGCAAGCCTCTAAAATGGTCCAGCACGCCTATCATCTTTGATATTGAGGACCACCCTGATCGCATAACTGCCGTCGGGTGCTTGCCGATGTTGGTTTCACCAACTATCCGCAACCTCAAGGTCACTAAGATGCTAGTTGACGGCGGGGCCGGCTTGAACCTGATCTCCTCCGCGGTACTCCAGAAACTCCAGATCCCTGACAGCGAGCTCGAAGAGACCGGCACATTCCAAGGAATCAATCCGGGAAGAAGCAAGCCGAAGGGAAAGATCACGTTGCCGGTAACATTTGGCAGCGAGTTGAACTTCAGGACTGAGAGGGTCACTTTTGACGTTGCTGACTTTCCATTGCCTTACAATGGAATACTCGGTCGTCCAGCACTCGCCAAATTCATGGCAGCCTCTCACTATGCATACAACATACTGAAGATGCCAGGCCCGATAAGTGTCATCTCTGTCCCTGGCGACAAGAAGGATGCTCTTATCTGCGCCGACAAGATCTACCGGGGAGCAGCAGCCGCAACAGATCGCAGGTCACTTGCCGTTGAAGCTCCCGGGGGGAAGAAGAAGACCAAGTCCGGCAAGAGTTCTGATGCCCACTCCGGCAAGCGCACCTCTTCGGAGTGCTACGCTACCATCAAGGACGCACCATCGAGCTCCACCGGCAAGTGTAAGAAGACAATGGTAGCTCCACCAGAAACCAAGAAGGTGTCCGCCAAGGAGGATGGCACTGGTGGTACCTTCACCATCAGTGCCACCCTCGACCCTAAATAGGAAAGCGCGCTCGTTGCTTTCCTGCGGGCGAACGTCGACGTGTTTGCATGGCAACCGTCTGACATCCCTGGTGTTCCCAGGAAAGTAATCGAGCACCATCTTGTTGTCTGTCCTCACGCGCGGCCCGTCAAGCAGAAAGTCAGGAAACATGCAGTGGAGCGCCAAGAATTCATCGCAGAAGAAATCAAGAAATTGGAAGTAGCAGGCCTTGTCAGAGGAGTGCTCCATCCTACGTGGTTGGCCAATCCTGTAGTCGTGCGCAAGGCAAACGGGAAATGGAGGCTTTGTATCGACTTTACCGATGTTAATAAAGCTTGTCCCAAAGACCCATTTCCCTTGCCGCGCATCGACCAGATTGTTGACTCCACGGCCGGATGTGACTTGCTTTCGTTTCTTGATGCATACTCAGGATACCATCAGATCTTCATGGCAGAAGAGGATGAGGAGAAGACCGCATTCATCACTCCGTGTGGCACATACTGTTTCATACGGATGCCTTTCGGTTTAAAGAATGCTGGTTCAACATTTGCAAGGGTAGTCCACGACGCTTTTGAGCCACAAATACACAGAAATGTGGAAGCTTACATGGATGACATAGTGGTCAAGAGCAAGGACAAGGCAACTCTGATTCAAGATTTAGACGAAACCTTTACAAATCTGCGCAAGATCAACCTCAAGCTTAACCCCGAGAAGTGTGTGTTTGGAGTCCCTTCCGGCAAGCTTCTCGGGTTCTTCGTGTCTCGGCGCGGAATTAAAGCCAATCCCGACAAGATCAGGGCCATTGAGCAGATTGAAGCACCAAAGCGCGTCAAGGAAGTATGAAGACTTGCCGGTTGCGTGGCTGCTCTCAGCAGGTTTATCTCTAGGTCTTCTGAGCGCGCCCTGCCATTTTTTAAAATATTGAAAAAGGCAGGTCCAATGAAATGGACTCCGGAAGCGGAGGCTGCGCTGCAGGACTTGAAGAGATACATGTCCTCCACTCCAACACTTGTCGCACCTAAGCCACAAGAGAAGTTGCTGCTATATATAGCGGCAACCAATCAAGTGGTTAGTGCTGCGTTAGTAGCAGAGAGGGAGGCGGATGATGAGCCAGCAACTGCGGCAAGTGCATCCAGCGACAAGCAAGGGACTTCACCGGCAAGCTCTGGTCCCGACAAAGATGGATCTGTGCAGACACATGAAAAGATGCAGAAGAGAATGGTGCAGTGCCTATTTTACTTTGTCAGTTCCCTTCAGCAGGGGGCTAGGTCAAGGTACTCTGGTGTGCAGAAATTACTTTTCGGCCTTCTCATGGCCTCGAGAAAGCTGCGCCATTACTTCCAAGCACACGAGATCACAGTCGTCACTCATTTTCCGCTGAAGAGGATACTGCAAAATCCAGAAGCAACAGGCAGGGTTGTCGAGTGGGCACTGGAACTGTCAAGCTTTGGCCTCAAGTTTGAGAGCACTTCCACTATCCAAAGCAAAGCATTGGCAGAATTCATAGCAGAGTGGACGCCAACACCAGATGAAGAAATTCCAGAAATGAGCATCCCCGTCAAGGAAGTCAGCAAAGAATGGCTGATGTACTTTGATGGTGCCTTCTCGCTGCAAGGCGCCGGTGCGGGCGTGCTACTTGTCGCACCCACTGGAGAGCACCTCAAGTACGTAGTCCAGATGCACTTTCCCAAGGAACAAGCAACGAACAATACCGCAGAGTATGAAGGTTTGCTTGCCGGACTCAGGATTGCAGCAGACCTTGGGATCAAGAAGCTCATTGTCAGGGGTGACTCACAGCTTGTCGTCCGTCAAGTGAACAAGAATTATCAGAGTCCATTGATGGAAGCTTACGTTGATGAAGTGAGAAAGCTAGAAGAGCACTTTGACGGCCTACAGATGGAACATGTTCCAAGAGCTCAGAATGACATTGCTGATGGCTTGTCGAAGTGCGCTGCACTTAGGTTACCTGTGGAACCAGGGATCTTTGTGCTCAAGCTGACTCAACCGTCTGTAACACCATCCAATGGATAGAGCAAGAAGAGGAAGTTGATTTCTGGTGACTATTTTCCGGCAGAGCTCCCCGAAGCTGACGCCAAGAAGGTCCTCAAGGTCAACACCAAGGATGCTGAGGAGCAGTCTGCTCCGACAAGCCCTAGGGTTTGTTCCGTTGAAGCAGACGCTCCCGACAAGCTTTGCTCCGGCAAGCTTGCCGGGGAACGTCAAGCACCAGCTGAGCCGCAGGTTCTCGCCGTAGAAGCGGATGTTCCCGCAGCAGCAGATGTGCCTTTAGTCCTTGTTGTCGAGCCGCAAGCTCCAGCATGGGCACAGCAGATTGTCCGTTTCCTTCAGACAGGAGAACTTCTCGAAGAGCAAGAAGAAGCGGAAAGAGTAGCCCGGCAGTCAAGTATGTACCAGTTTGTCGACAACACACTGTACAGAAAAAGACTCAACAGCGTGAAATTGAAGTGTATTCATCGGGAAGACGGACAAAAGCTGTTGGCAGAGATACATGGAGGCATATGTGGTCACCACATTGGCGCAAGAGCACTTGCCGGCAAAGCATTCCGGCAGGGTTTCTTTTGGCCGACAGTCCTCCAGGATGCAACTGCACAAGTAACCAAGTGTGAAGCGTGTCAGTTCCATTCCAAGCAGATACACCAGCCAGCTCAAGCTCTCCAGACGATCCCTTTATCCTGGCCATTTTCGGTCTGGGGGCCCGACATCCTCGGCCCCTTTCCCCGAGCTGTCGGGGGCTTTGAGTACTTGTATGTTGCAATCGACAAGTTCACAAAGTGGCCGGAAGTGGAAGCAGTGAGGAAGGTGACAACACAGTCAGTAGTCAAGTTCTTCAGGTCGATTGTTTGCCGCTTCGGAATCCCTAACAGGATCATCACCGACAACGGCACGCAATTCACGAGCCGCACCTTCATGCAGTACGTCCAAGATCTTGGCGCCAAGGTCTGCTTCGCTTCTGTTGCTCATCCGAGAAGCAACGGTCAAGCAGAGAGGGCGAATGCTGAAGTGCTGCGTGGGCTCAAGACCAGGACTTTCGACAGGCTGCGCAAGTGCGGAAAGAACTGGATTGAGGAGCTGCCGGTGGTTCTTTGGTCGATCAGGACGACGCCAAATCGAGCAACTGGCCAGACACCTTTCGCTCTAGTCTATGGAGCAGAGGCAGTTCTCCCCACGGAACTCGTATACGGGTCACCTCGAGTGCTCGCTTATGATGAGCTTGAGCAAGAGCGGCTGCGACAAGATGACGCGCTGCTCCTTGAGGAAGACCGTCTTCAGGCCGCTGTACGAGCTGCTCGATACCAGCGAGCTTTGCGCCGCTACCATAGCCACAAAGTTAAAGCCAGAAGTTTCGAGGAAGGCGACCTTGTTCTTCGGCGCGTTCAGTCCGCCAAGAATTCCAACAAGTTGACGCCGAAGTGGGAAGGCCCTTACCGGGTGAAACGAGTCACTAGGCCTGGCGCTGTCCGCCTTGAGACCGAAGATGGCATTCCGGTGAGCAACTCCTGGAACATTGAGCATCTTCGTAAGTTTTACCCGTAGGGCGCGGTTGCCGGAACCCGTTCCGGTAACCACCTTTTGTACAAGTCTTGCCGATGTTGCATGTAATCCTTTGTACAAAGCCGGGCGCAGACCCCGTGCATAAGTAAAGCTCATGTGCTACGCACATCTTGTCAATTTCATGCTTTTTGCTTTATATTTGCATGCGCTATCTAACACTTTGTGCAGCACCTACCCCCGGTAAGCAATAACAAGCCGTAAGGCTCCATATCTTTATTTTCTTTTCTTTCTTTTTCTTAAAGAAAGGAAGGTTCCCTCGCCCACAAGTTTGTCGGGGGGAAAGGAGAAGATAATGGTATGGACCCAGCATCGTTCAAGGAAGTTTCGCCTTACCGGAAAGCAAGCGACAGAAAAGCTAAGTTGCCAAAGTTCGAGCAATCAGTTTTAATTTTTTAAGTTATCTTCCTCGAACGACTGTGCTTTGTATGGAAAACCTGTGCACGGAGGAACCAACTTGCAGCTAGTTGCGCCCTTACTTTGTTTCGAGTCTGCTCAACAACTTAAGTGAGCTGCGACTAGTTGCGACAAGGTTTCTTGTCGGTAGCGGCACCGCCAGCAGGGTGCTGACGTTCCGCACTCAGCGCTCACGGCTAAGGTGCCTGCGCCGACAAGTTCCCTAAAAGCGTAGGGCAAAAACATACAAAGGAAGGGATCAAGTAAAGGAAATAACATAGCAATCTCTACCCAAAATAGAGTTATATTACAAGATAACTTGTCGCAGCTCTAACAGATTGTTCTCGTGACATGACCAGCAGCAACAAAGAAAAAGAAAAGAAGGGCGGCCTAATCTACGTGATCGCCCTCAACCCTCTTGATCTCGCTCACCTTCTCCACAATGGGTGCGACAAGGGCCTTGAGCGCTTCCAGATCAGCATCTGGCGGCAAGGACCTGAGGACGTTGGTGAGGTTGAGGCCTGGGTTGTGAAAGGCCACCTTCACCAGCACCTTCTGAAGAACCCCCGCGCAGATCCTGCGCGACTCGTTGGCCAGCTACTTTGGGATCTTCTCCCGGAGTCGCTGGAGGGCCGTCGCCACGCCTTTGAAGAACAGGCTGAGCTTGGCGCTGGGTTGGAGGTGCTCATCGGAGGAGTACCCGAGATCCTCCATCCCCAGCTGCGCCAACTCCCCGTCGATGGCTGCGGCAAGATCCACCATACCCTCGGTCCAGTGCTCCACAGTCTCCCTGAAAGCATCGTGGGTGGCAGCAGCATTCGCCAGCAGCGCCTCGTCGGCCTTAATCTTCTCCTTCAAGGCCGCCTCCTGCTCCCTGGCGCCGTCCAGCGTCTTGGTCAAGGTGGCCAGCTTCAACTCGAGATCCGCGTTGGAGTCCTTGGCGGCGCTAAGCTCTTTGCTCCTCTCGGCGAGAAGACCCTGCAGCTCGCCGTGAGCGGCGGCGTCCTTCTCGCGCTCACGCTTGAGCACAGCAAGCTCCTCGCCGCTCGCCTTGAGATCAGCCTCCAGCTGCGCCATCTTCGTCTCCAGCTCCTTCTTGGCGGCCTCGGCAGCTGCGGCAGCATCCTTTGCTTCCTTGAGAGCCCCGCCAATCGCTTGCTCGCGCGCGGCAAGCTCCTCCTCGTGGCTGTCAAGGTTGACCTTGCGCTGCGCCAACTCGCCTTCCTGCGCAGATATCTTCTCGGCAGCAAGCCGCTGCTGCTCTTCAACCTCAGCCTTCCCAAGGAGGAAGGCTTTCCTCTCCTCGGCGAGTCGCTCCCGCTCCTCCGCTAGGGATCGGAGAGCTTCCTGCCTGAGACCCCGGAGCTCCTCCGCGCGCTTCTTGATGTCCACTCCCGCCTTCGCGACAAGCGCTTCTCGGGATGCCAGCTTGGCCTGTCGGGCGCGGTAGAGTGACAGAAGCTTCCACAGCAACCGCTCCTCCTCAGGCTCCTCGCTGCTGCTGCTTGGCGCATGGACTAGCGTCGGCCCAGCGGAGGCGAGCACCTCTCCATCCAAAATCTCCCCTTCGACCGGCGCCCTGGAGCTTGACGTCCAGGGGAGCTTGATGAAGATGCCATCGCCGGCCTTCAGGTAGGCGCCGAGCTGGGGCTCTTCGGAGCCTGGCGCTGCAGCAGCGGCGGAGGGATCGGCGGTCGGCGTAGCGCCTGGCGCTCCTGCGGCCTCGGGGCCGTCAGTGCGATCGCCGGATTCCTCGCCTGCTTCTGCGGTGGCAGCTTTGGCGGCCTCTTCGCCGGCGGGATCATCAGCGCCGGCCTCTTCTTCGGTGGCAGCGGCGTCGTCGTTGTTGCCGCGCGCGTTCTCCTCGCCGGTGACCTCGGTTTCCATCGGCTCCGTGGCAGGTGGATCTGACGACCGAAGAGGGGAGAAAAGTCAAGCAAATGTTCAAAAAGAAAATAAGAAGAAGAAGAACCCAAGGGAAGTTTCCAAGCAAGAGGATTACCTGTGCTAGGATCTGCGGTCGTGGTCTCCGCCACCGGGGGGTCGCTGGTGCCGTCCCTTGCCGGAGAACGCTCCCTTGTCGGGGAATTCTCCCTTGGCGGTGTGGTCGAAGCAGATGGCGTTTCGGGAGCGGCATCCGGGCACTCCTGGTGAGGCTGTTCTGCTCCTGCACAAACCAACAGTCAGATATTAGCAAAGAAAGAGCACCCATGCGCGCCTGACAGCAAGAAGTAAACTATACACTTACGCTGGGGGCTGCACTAGGGGCTGCTTTGGGGAATAGTTGCCGGGTCCGGCAAGGTGGTTTCGGGCACGCCCTCTGCTGTCGCGGTGGGTTCGTCCTCGATGACAATCACCGGGACCTTGGCTCTCTTTGCCACTCTCTGGGCCAGAGTCCTGAAAAGGAATGTGTTCGGAGTAAAGCAAATCAGAAACAAGACTAAGCAGCAAGAATTGAAGGACTACAAGTACAGCAAATAAACTTACTCTTCTTCTTCCTCGTCGGAGCTGAGCGCGGAAAGATCGAAGTCCGGCTCGCCTCCGGTGCGACGAGGCGGAGGAGTAGGTTCCCTTGTACGCTTGGTAGGAGCAGCAGCGGTAGACCGGGAAGACCCCGCTCCAGTTGCCGCAGCGGCGTGAGGTGCTCCCCCGGCAACAGTGCTTGCCGCGGTCGAGCGCGTCGCGCAGTGCGGCGGCTGTTGACCCGTCTGCCGCCCCGCTACTTCCCCGGCCTTGCGGAGACGCCTTCTTGGTGGAGCTGGGGGCTCCGCTTGCGGCGAACTGGCTGAAGGTGGGGAGGAGGAGGAGCCGATCCTCAACGGGTCGCTCGCGCCCTCGATGGGCTCGCTCGACTCAGATTCAGGCCCGACAAGCTCTTCCTCACCGACAAACTCCTCTCGCTCGGCAAGGCTTGCCGCCTCTGCTGCCTCTGCCTCCTCCACGGTGAATCCAAACTCGCCCGCGGCAGCTGCTGCCGCCGCCTCTTCCAGCCTAGTGGCGATGCGCTGCATCTCCGCATCAGTGGTGTCGCGGGTGAGGCTCTTCTGTTCATCGGGGCGGACCGACACTTCTACCAAGCTGTCGAAGAACTCCTGCACGACATCGTCTGCAGGCTCTTGCCAAGTTGGGACGATTCCATGCGAATCGCACAGCGGCATCATTGCACGGATGCGGTCGAGCGAGGAATTGTTGCACAGCGGAACGACGCTCCTCGGCAGCATGAATGGATGTTGAGGATCGCGCTTGAACAGCTCCAGGAGCATCGCATCCAGTTCCAAGACAGTGAAGTTGAAGTTGAGGCCTGGGCGCAGCCTCATGATATCCGCCGAGTTCTGGAACTCCCAGGCGGGTCTCCTCCTCTCCTGGAGGGGGGCGATGCGGCGGCGAAAGAAATCTGCGCCAACGGCGCCTACAGTGAGCTCGGCAAGCCTAAGGCATAAGATCCGGGTAACGGCAATCTTCAGCCTATCATCTTCTGGGGCCACGTTGCTCCAATCGTTGCCGCGTACTATTGGGGTTTGGCGCCGGGCGGTGAATGGCTGCGGGTTCTCCTCGACGATCCAGCACCAATCTGCTCTCCATTCCTCCCACTTGCTGTGGAGCTCTCCCTCCAGATAGGCTTCCTTCTTGCCGACTCTCGAGATCCAAGCGATTCCGCCGGCAAGGGGCTCCCCTCTCTCGACTCGAGGCATAAAGAAGTGGCGAAAAAGGGCTATATTGGGATGCACTCCGACAAAGTTTTCGCAGTGATGTGCGAAAACTGCCATGGTCAGAACGACATTGGGGGTGAAGTCAAGGAGGCGGAACCCGTAGGTGTTCATGATATCACAGAAGAATTCAGAGAAGGGCGGCCAGAGCCCGCAGTAGAAGAACAGCGCGAAGAAGGGGTACCCGTTCGGAGCCAGTCCCGAAGCGGCAGCTGAGAGTACCCTCGTGCGCGGATGTGCTCGCGTCTCCGTCGACCAGAAGAGGTAGTAGTACTCCCTCAGCTCCTTCGTGTCAAGCTGAGGGGGGAAGATTGCCCGCTCCTTTCGCAGCGCCGCGAGCCGCTGCGCCTCGGCTGACTTCACGCCCTTCCCCTTGTCGGCTTTCGGAGCCATGGCGGAGGTGGCGGGGGAGATCGGCGGCGTTGGTGGTGCCGGTGGCAATGGGGGGCGGAGCACTGCTCTCTTTCGACTTTGGGAAGAAGGAGGGAGCAGCGGAGATTTCTGAGATTGGAGCAGTAACCGGCGAGGTGGGCGAACCGCCCCTGTTTCCGCTGCTTATAAAGAGGGAGGGGGCGGACATTCCGCCTTTCTGAATAAAGAAACCACCCACGATCTCTCCCACGACGCCGCATTCGACGCGTGCCGTTGGGGGAGGGCGCGATGGATACGGAGTAAGGTACGGCGTAACCTAGGCCGCGTGTGCCCATGCCCTGCTTTGGGCCTGGCCCAACAGAGCTCGGCACCGTGTGTGGCCCAGGCCCGGGGGCTCCTATCGGTGTACTAGAGTAGGGGTACCCTAGTATCCCGAACTTGTGCACGGGCAGTTGCAGCACCCCGCGGCAAGGCTTGCTGCGGCGACCGCCAAGACCCTCCGTGGTTCCTTTGGAGCCATTCAAGAACAAAGTATTCAAGCCAAGGAGACAAGGCCCCGGCAAGAGGAGCTTGCCAGGAAGGCCAACCAAGGCATCTCAAGGAACTTGCCGCGACGCGCCTCGCGTCCCGGCAAGGTCCGGAGAGCGACAAGCTTCCGGACGCGACAAGACAACGACCGCGGCAAGGCGCTTGCCGCGACAAGCTACCACCCTGTACCCGCGCTCCAGCACATCCACCAACGTGTCACCCTGGGGCCTTTCCAGGCGCGCGTGGCAAGAGGCTGTGCAGCCAGCAGTGCGAGGTGGCAAGCGACGCTGACAAGATTACCATCGTGGCGAATGGTGGTGTCCCTGGCGGTCCTTTTTTGCACTGTTTGGCGACACAGACGGGCATTTAATGCCTTTGTCCCCTGCCGTCAGGGTTAGGTAGGATACACTGTACAGGTAGTTGTACCAACCGCAACTCCTTTTCCATTTTTACCCTTGTCTACGTTGCCACCTGTCGGCGACCCCTTGAGCATATAAAAGGAGGCCCATGCGCAACGTAGAGGGGGTTCGGCTCAGTTCGAAGGCAGAAAAACACTCACGCTCGGTCTCGTTGGCTGCTAGAGTGTACTGTAACACTCAGCGCTCCGAGCAAGAACATAATACACTAAAACATGCAGCAGTAGGAGTATTATCTCTCCGGAGAGCTCCGAAGCTGGGTAAACTGCTCGTGTGCTTCGCCTTGATCCGCTCTTCGTGCGGTCTCCGCCCCCCCGCCGAACCGAAAGGGGCTCGGTCCGCCGGTCCCATAGGTGTTCGTGGATCAGCTTCCCCGACATAGGGTTTTACCTCCATCGAGAGGGCCCGAACCTAGGTAAACATTGTGTCCCTTGCTTCCTCTTACCATCAGCCTAAGATGCACAGATCGGGACCCCCTACCCGAGATCCGCCGGTTTTGACACCGACATTGGTGCTTTCATTGAGAGTTCCTCTGTGTCGTCGCTTCGAGGCTTGATGGCGTCTTCAATCGTCAACAACACAGTCCAGGGTGAGACTTTTCTCCCCGGACAGATCCTTGTGTTTGGCGGCTTCGCACTGCGGGCCAATTCACTTGGCCAGTTGGAGCAGATCGATAGCTTCGCCCCTGGCCACCAGATCAGGTTCGGAAACTTGAACTACACGGCAGATATCCGCGGAGAATTGATCTTCGACGGATTCGAACCTGCGCCAGGAACGCCGGACAGTCACGACAAGCACGGCCTAGACCTGCTGTCGGACAATGCTCGGGACATCATCCCCGAAGCAGCCCCGGATCTACATCCAGGGCAGGTTGCATTGCCTATGGACGGGCCACAGACGGGTATCCGGAGGAGGACAACTACATTCCCCTCTCTGAAGACGAGGTTAGCCTCGGCGATGACGAGTTCGGCGTACCCGAAGACCCCGCAGAGCAGGAGCGCTTCAAGCATCGGCTTATTGCCACTGCGAGAAGCCTGAAGAAGAAGCAGCAGCACCTTCAAGCTGATCAAGATCTGCTCACAGATAGATGGACAGAAGTCCTGGCAGCCGAGGAATATGGACTCGAGCGCCAAACGGCTGACCGGCCGCCTCGAGGTCGGGACAAAACGGCATATCAGCCGGAATACCAGCCTGCAGCCCCGCGCCGGTTTACTACGGCCCGGGGCAATACTCAGGACCTGCGTGATAAACTGGGTAACGCCGCAGGACAACCAAGATCGATCTACAGATCACGGGGGCGCACTGAAGCACATGACGAGGACCGTCATACCAGATACACTAACAGCAAATCCGGCCGGGCCGAATACAACCAGTCAGACGCAGCCGGACTGCACCGCGACATAGCCCGGCACAGAGGCGCCGCACACCCCCTCTGCTTCACTGATGAAGTGATGGATCATGAATTCCCAGAAGGGTTTAAACCCATAAACATCAAATCCTACGATGGCACAACAGACCCCGCGGTATGGATCGAGGATTTCCTTCTCCACATTCACATGGCCCGCGGAGATGATCTACATGCCATCAAGTATCTTCCCCTTAAGCTCAAAGGCCTGCCCAGCACTGGCTAAACAGCCTGCCCACAAATTCCATTGGTAGTTGGGAAAATCTGGAAGACGCATTTCTTGACAACTTCCAGGGCACATATGTGCGACCTCCGGATGCCGATGACTTGAGCCACATTACTCAACAACCCGGAGAATCAGGTAGGAAATTCTGGACTCGGTTCCTAACTAAAAGGAACCAAATAGTCGACTGTCCGGACGCTGAAGCCCTGGCGGCCTTCAAACATAATATCCGTGACGAGTGGCTCGCCAGACACCTCGGCCAGGAGAAACCAAAGTCCACGACAGCTCTCACGATACTAATGACCCGCTTTTGCGCGGGCGAAGACAGCTGGTTGGCTCGCAGTAGCACTACGCCACATTCTTGAACTTCAGATGTCCGGGAAAATAATGGCAAGCCACGGCGCAACAGACACAAGCGATGGAACAACAGCGACAACACCGAAGACACGGCGGTCAACACCAGATTCAGCGGATCCAAATCCGGTCAGCGGAAGAAGCCATTCAAACGCAACAATCAAGGACCGTCCAGTCTAGACCGCATACTGGAGCGCTCGTGCCACATTCATGGCACCCCGGACAAGCCAGCCAACCACACCAATAGAGACTGCTGGGTATTTAAACAGGCCGGCAAAATAAACACCGGAAACAAGGACAAGGGGCTGCACAGGGACGATGACGATGAGCCCCGGTGTCCGAACATGGGGGGACAGAAGAAATTCCCCCCCCCCAAGTGAAAACGGTCAACATGATCTACGCCACCCACATCCCCAAGCGGGAACGGAAGCGAACACTACGAGACGTCTACGCGATGGAGCCAGTCGTCCCCAAATTTAACCCATGGTCAGCTTGTCCGATCACCTTTGATCGTAGGGATCATCCTACTAGCATCCGTCACGGTGGCTCAGCCACATTGGTTCTAGACCCAATCATAGACGGATTCCACCTCACAAGAGTCCTTATGGACTGAGGTAGCAGCCTGAACCTGCTCTACCAGGACATAGTGCACAAAATGGGCATCGATCCTTCAAGGATTAAGCCCACCAAAACCACGTTTAAAGGTGTAATTCCTGGAGTAGAGGCCCGTTGTACGGGCTCTATAACACTGGAAGTGGTCTTTGGATCTCCGGATAACTTCCGATGCGAAGAGCTAATCTTCGATATCGTCCCTTTCCACAGTGGTTACAACGCACCGCTCGAACGAACCGCATTCGCTAGGTTCAATGCGGTGCCACACTATGCATACCTCAAGATCAAGATGCCAGGCCCGCGCGGGGTCATAATAGTCAACAGAAATATGGACCGCTCTCTCCATACAGAAGAGCACACTGCCGCACTTGCGGTAGAAGTACAATGCGTCCTCCTCCGGTAAACCACCAGTCCGGCGACAATGATCTCAAGCTCCGCCAAGCGAGGGCGGAACACCCTGCGACAGGATCAGCAGGCACGCCAAGAGCACGACTAGCAGTCCGGCCTCCGCTCAAATCCCATCAAAGCTGCATCCGTGTCACGCATACATAATTACGCACTCAAAATACCATGGGCACAGGCGGAGGCGTAGCAGTGGCTCAGTCAACAGTACGGTATTGCTTCGTAACCCTTTCTTTTACCTTCAAGGACATTGCTTTAGTGCAGCTTCTCCAGAAGAGTCGGATTGTCGGACTTACATAGGAGAGGAAACCCAGGAGGCAACAGGCTTTGGGCACAGCAGGAAACACCCAGGTGGAATCTATTTACGATCGGTGTTCCTGCTTTATCTATGTGTACGTAGCCTGCCCCTAGATAGGATATGTCAAATAATCCTATTTACCTCCGCTTAATGCATTCATTGTAAACATACGCTTAAACATATTATTTATCAATGGGAGACCATATATAGCGTCAGCTTACTTATTTTTATTTGAGCATTTTTTATAAATGTCTATTTGATTTTACATCCGTACACTTTGGTACGCTTAGTTTGCGAGGGGCTTCTTACGGCGCCCCAGAATACGGCAAGTCAAGTCCGAACACTTTCAACAGTGCGGCACCCCAAACTTATAGCATTATATGCATCAGCTCCGAATCATGTCTTGGGTTACAGTTGGGATAGCCCGGCTCCCTTGTTTTGGTGCCTTACGTTCCGTTAATTCGGCTAAGGTAGCGCAGGGAGAACTACTGCGATTGTGCCCTGGTTTTTTCGGACAAGCACCTCAGTAGAGAAAGCACAAAACTGTCCGGCATGATGTGGCGAGAGCTGGTCGCTGTTCGAGAGGTCTTAAAATCCTTAAAGATTTTTCCGCTTTAGGCGATAATTCGGCTTTGTCCGATATAGGCATGTATAGCGCCCCAATTCGGCCTTCCGGATTCTAGCGGCTTTGCTGAAATTTAAAATTATAGACTGCTATGGCTAAGTGAAGGTTATAAAGCCGTATAGTCCAATTACCATGTTCGGTGCACTGGACACCTCCTTAAGGGACCAAACATTTGGATAAAGAGTGTCTAGGTTTTCCACGAACACCCCAGTACCAGTTACACGGGGGCGGAAGCTGACGACTGGCCTACTTTCAGAATTTGATAAACAACTGCACAGAAGGTAATATTTTAAATAACAAAAGCGCTACATAGCGCAAGTAACTTCATCTTTAAATTACAAACATGACAGAGGTGAATTCATTCAAAAATTATGTCTTTAGTACATTCATCGGCCACGAGGCAAGCACCCTTCATCACGCCGTCATAATACTTCTTAGGGATACGATGCGGCTTGCCCTTCGGCGGCCCGTTCTTCACCATCTTCTTCGCATCCAACTTGCCCCAATGCACCTTTGCACGGGCAAGGGCTCGACGGGCACCCTCAATGCAAATGGATCGCTTGATAACTTTCAGTCGCGGACAGGCATCCACCATCCGCTTGATCAGGCCAAAGTAGCTGGTGGGCAGAAGCTCACCAGGCCATATCCGGACTATGAGATCCTTCATAGCCACTTCGGCCGCCTTGTGGAGTTCGACCAACTGCTTCAGTTGGTCACTCAGAGGCGTTGAATGTTCGGCCCTAGTATACTGGGACCAGAACAACTTCTTTGTTGAGCTCCCCTCTTGGGCACGATAGAACTCCGCGGCATCCAAGATGCTGCGTGGCAGATCTGCGAATGCCCCTGGAGAGCTCCGGACTCGGGTAAGTAAAAGAAATGCCTCCTCCACATGTTTGCTTTGCATAAAGAATTTCTTACCCGCCGTTATCTTTTTGGCCTCCTGGATCTCCTGTTGTGCCCTCTCGGCTTCAGCCTTGGCATCTTTTATATTCGTAAGGGCCTTCCAAGCTCGGCCTCTTTTGCTTTAAGCTCATGCTCCGCGGACTCGAGCTTCTTGCCGAGCTCCTGGAGCTCTTCTTGTACTTCGCCCACTTGGGCTTCTTGCTTTTTGCACTCCTTGCGCTCCAAGGCCGCTTTGTGTTCGGCCTCGGACAACGCCTTC
Organism: Triticum dicoccoides; assembly: GCF_002162155.2. Lineage (NCBI taxonomy): Eukaryota > Viridiplantae > Streptophyta > Magnoliopsida > Poales > Poaceae > Triticum > Triticum dicoccoides. The sequence goes on from NC_041383.1 coordinate 506,194,807, forward strand.
TTGAGAGATGCCACTTCGGTGGTGGCCTCTGTTACCAAATCACGACGTTTCGTTGTTAGCATAATGAAATTTCATTTATACTTTATTATATGAGAGAGGGGAATCATTCACCTTTGCTCTCCTCGAGCTGCCTCCTCGCAAGGCCGAGCTCTCCCTGTGCCTGCTCCAAGTCCTGCGTTAGGCCAGCGATTTCGGTCGTACGAGCAGCAGCAGCCAAAAGCACAGCCTGTTTATTCACATTCAAACATATTGTTAGACTCCTGCGGATTTTAGTTGACCCTCGTTTGGTTTTTCCTTCTGAACACCAAACAGAGTATCAGGGCTACTACCTATCGGGTGGTAACTTCACACATTTTTGCTGCTTACCTCAAAGCCTGTTAGGAGGCTGGTGCAGGCTTCGGTTAGTCCACTCTTGGTGGACGAAACCTTGTGAATCACCGCACTCATGAGAGTACGGTTCTCTTCATCTATGGAAGCACCATGAAGCACTTCCAGCAGACAATCCGGCGCCTCGGGCGCAACGGAAGTCCTCGAGACAGACGGCCCTCCCTCCCTAATGAGGGGCTGCCCACCTGAATCTGGAACCGCTAAAGGCTCTGGGACATTGTTCGGCTGAGAGTCCGGCTTACTTCGGCTCTCACCAACACGATTCGCGGGGATCTTGAACCCCGCAAGTCCGACATCGGGGACGCCGCCTTCAGGCACCTTCGTGTCATCCGCAGGCCGAGGAGAAGTAGCCGTCGGGAGTGAGTTCATTGCTGACTCACTCAACGACCCGTCCGAAGACGATACCTCGGGATGGGCTCTGGCCGGACTGCATACAAGTTTGGCGTTATAACTAAACTATGAAGCAAAATTACGATTGAGTGCGGATACTTACGATCGCACTAGGGGCTTCTTCCTGGGCAGCCATCCTACCTCGCTATCGGCGGCGGTGGCGGAGTAGTCCGGAAGGGACACCTTTCCCTTCTTGGACGTCCCAGTCTCCCCCACCGGGGCGGCCTTCCTCTTCTTCCCTCCCCCGACACGGGGAGGTGGTGTTTCTTCTTGTTCCTCCCCGCCTCCGCGGGAGGAATCTGTCTCGTCGTTGTCAGATGACAAGGGTATGACGGCCTTGCGCCGGGGGCCTCTCCTGGCCCCCTGGTCCGCCGTCTCAGACCCCCCATCTTGTCCGGATAGGGTGGCCTCTTCTTCTTCTCCTTCTTCCCCTTCGGGGGAGGAGTCTTCCTCATCCTCTTCGGACGAGGCTTCTGGCGCAGCCTTACGCCGGAGACTCTTTCGGGTCCCCAGGGCCTTCTTACTGGCCTTCTTCTCCGGCCCCTTGTAGGGCGCCGGAACCAGCATCTCTGTTAGGAGAGCATTAGCTGGGCTTTCCGGCAGTGGAGCCGGACAGTCAATGCGCTCCGCCACCTCCACATAATCCTGAACAAATAGACACAATCACTTAGGAATTCTCCATGAATATATCGGGGAGAACCGAACCTGGTGGCGGTCTGAGAACTCACCTGGGTAGGGTGTCGCGCGGTGTGGAGCCCACGGTCCTTGGTTATGAGAGGAGGTACTTCGGAGGCCTTGAACAACACCTTCCATGCATTTTTATGCTTCATGCCGTAGAGCCTCTGGAGCGTCTGGTGTTCGGCTGGAACAAACTCACACAGATTGAATGCCCGCCTTTGGCACGGTAGAATTCGACGAATGAGCATGACCTGGATCACGTTGACAAGCTTGATTTTCTTGTCCTTCATGCCCTTGATGCAGGTTATGAGTCTGGTCAGCTCGGTAGATTCGCCCTAGGACAAGCCCTTCCGTTCCCAGGAGGTGAGCCGCATAGGGGTTCCGGATCGGAACTCGGGGGCCGCCGCCCAGTTAGCGTCGCGCGGCTCAGTGATGTAGAACCACCCCGATTGCCACCCCTTCACGGTTTCCACAAAGGAGCTGTCAAGCCAGGTGACATTAGGCATCTTCCCCACCATGGCTCCTCCGCACTCCGCTTGCTGGCCACTCACGATCTTTGGCTTCACGCAGAAGATTTGCAGCCACAAGCCGAAATGAGGCTTGATGCGGAGGAAAGCCTCACATACGACGATGAACGCCGAGATGTTGAGGACGAAGTTCGGAGCTAGATCATGGAAGTCTAGCCCGTAGTAGAACATGAGCCCGCGGACGAAGGGGTGGAGTGGAAACCCCGGTCCACGGACGAAGTGGGCAAGGAACACGACCCTCTCGTGGGGTCCTGGAGTTGGAATGACCTGCCCCTTGTTTGGTAGCCGGTGCGCTATATCTACAGCCAAGTATCCGGCCACCCGGAGATTGGCAATCTTCTTCTCCGTCGCGGTGGAAGCCACCCACTTGCCTCCTGCTCCGGACATGACTAACTGTGCGGAGAAGACCTGGACTAGGGCGCTGGAGCTCGAGGGGGCAAGAGTATGCGAGGGAGGAAGAAGGCGTGGGTAAAAATGAGGAACTCCTATCCCTTTAAAGAGGCGACGGAAGCGGTGCGCCTCCCCACTAGCCTGTTGAGAATCACTTACTTCCCAAGCGCCATGATTGATGACACGGGGGGATTACCCATACCCGTAATGATGAGAATCCCGTGATAAGGGGACATGATCTCTGCTTTGACAAGACGTATCAAGGAAATTGCCTCGCAATACGTGCTCTGGCTGGTTGTGAAAAGAAAAATGGTTCGATCTGATCGTAATGACATATCACGTCGTCTAAAAAGTTGTCAGCTGAAGTATCATTCTCTCTACGGTGGTATGTGAAGATCATCTTGCAGATCCGGACACGGTCTATGTGTTTGATAACCATCTTGGAGTATTCGTAGGAGGAACCCGCCTTGCAATGCCGAAGACAAGACTGCGCACCGGACTCATCGTCATTGAAGCCTGGTTCAGGGGCTACTGAGGGAGTCCTGGATAAGGGGGTATCCGGACAGCCGGATTGTATACGTCGTCCGGACTATAGAAGCGTCAAGATACAAGACTCAAGACTTCGGCTCGTGTCCGGATGGGACTTTCCTTTGCATGGAAGACAAGCTTGGCGATCCGGATATTATGTTTCCTTCCTTGTAACCGACTACATGTAAACCCTAGCTCTCCGGTGTCTATATAAACTGGAGAGGATGGTCCTTAGAAGGCCGATCATAATTGCAATCATATCATCATAGGCTAGCTCTTAGGGTTTAGCCTCTATGATCTCGTGGTAGATCTACTCTTGTACTACACATATCTTCAATATTAATCAAGCAGGAAGTAGGGTTTTACCTCCATCGAGAGGGCCCGAACCTGGGTAAACATTGTGTCCCTTGCTTCCTGCTACCATCAGCCTAAGACGCACAGATCGGGACCCCCTACCCGAGATCCGCCGGTTTTGACACCGACAGTTGGACCTAAGCCTCTTGATTTTTTGATCAAGTTGGTTTTCCACTTCAGCTTTATAGATCTTGAAAAAGTTTAAAGCCTCATCCTTAGATTTCAGAAGATACACACGGTAGTATCTAGTGGAGTCGTCAATTAACGTCATGAAATATTTTTTTCCACCTTTTGTCAAAACACCATTCATTTCACATAGATCTGAATGTATGAGCTCTAGTGGTGCAAGATTTCTCGTTTCCGCAGTCATGTGAGACTTACGAGGTTGCTTAGCTTGCACACACACTTGACACTTGGATCCCTTGACAGTGGTGAAACTAGGGATTAAGTTCAACTTCGCTAGTCGCGACATGCAACCAAAGTTAACAAGACAAAGTCGTGAATGCCACACATTTGATTCACTATTGTTGCAAATATGATTAAGAACTTTATTGCAAATGTCTGATAAGAATAAACGAAACAAGCTTCCTGACTCATAGCCTTTACCAACAAAGGTTTCATACTTGAATATTACAAATTTATTCGACTCAAAGACAAGCTTGTAGCCATCTCTACACAGAAGAGATCTGCTAACAAGATTTTTATTGACGGAGGGGACATAATGCACATTCTTCAGCCGCACGATCTTCCCCGAAGTAAACTTCAGATTCGACCATGCCAACACCACGAACAGAAGCACTTGAACCGTTGCCCATCAGCACGGTTGAAGTCCCTGCGGTCTGATAAGACGACAACATGGAAATATCACCGCATACATGCACATTATCACCCGTGTCAATCAACCAATCAGGAGAATGACATACTAAAAGAATAGTGGGAAATATACCATACCCAGCATCCTTCATGTCAGTATCTCCAATGACAACATTAGCGGTCTTGCCGCCTTTCCCAGGATGACGCTTGTCATAGCGATTAAGGCAACTAGGAGCCAAATGATCTGGATCCCCACACACATGACAAACACCTTTCTTCTTGTCATTCTTCTTCTTCTTGAAGTTCGTGTGTTGCACAGCCTTGTTCTTCCCATCAAACTTTGCTTTACCATCAAACTTGGCCTTGTTCTTGAACTTGTGGGGCTGGAAGTTCTTCTTCTGTACCAGATTGGCACTAGATCCTCCCTCAATACCTCGAGCACGTGTGTCCTTTATTGTCGCCTTTTTTTCCACATCAAGAGTGCCAATGAGATCTAGGACGGAAAACTCCTGTCTCTTATGCTTCAGTAAGGTAGCAAAGTTTCTCCACGAAGGAGGAATCTTAGTGATGATACCTCCGGCAACAAACTTGTCCGGTAGCATACAACTGAAGTGCTCAAGTTCTCTAGCAAATGACTGTATCTCATGAGCTTGCTCAACCATGGAGCGCTCTTCAGTCATCCTGTAATCATAGAATTGCTCCATGATGTACAACTCAGTGCCAGCATCCGAGACCCCAAACTTGGCCTCGAGTGCATCCCACATACCTTTTTCATTATCAATTGACGCATAAACATCAACTATGTTCTTACCAAGAACACTCAAGAGAGCAGCCTTAACTAGAGTATCCATTTTCTGAAAAGCTTGTGCTTGTTGAGCATCACACTCTCCTTCAGGTTTGCCAAGAGTGGCGTCATACAGTGGCGGAGCTTGAGAATAATTCAAGAGGGGGCCATTATTCAAAAGGAACCAAGTTAATAGGGAAGGAGGGGCTAATTTGTAGTTTAAACACTAATTAGGCTCATGATGTAGCTTGTTCTTCAATGGATGCAAAAAATAAGGGGGGGCATGGCCCCTGTTGGTCTCCACTAAGCTCCGCCACTGGCGTCATAGCAACTCATGGTTGGAACCATAAGACTGCTCTCACGCGCCACCTCTTATAGTGGATATAATAAGGTTTTTGGATTATTGAAAATATGAGCAATTTACCGAATGATTTTATTAATAAAAATACTAGATAAAGTATAGCAGTGATAAAACAAGTCTAGAGCAGACAGTATAACAAGTTGCATATATGAAACAATGTCTAACATATGTAGGGCAAACACTAGATGAAATTTCATATGTGAAGTAGAACATGACATATGTAGGGCAAAAACTGTCCCGACCTGCGGTGCACGCCGCAAGCCGGGATGGGGAAGATCGTAGCAATAGCTCAGTGGTCGGGAACTCTGAGGCGAGAGGGTTATGTTGTTCTAGTGCGTCTCTCTGAAAGGAGCGACCTCCCTTTTATAGGCGCTAGAAAAGGAGGCGAGTGGGCAGCGACGGGAGGCGAAACGAAGAGACGGAGATGAAGCGAACAGTCGGCTCGGCTCATTCCCACAACCCGTGGCGCGTCGTAACGAGGCGTGGCGTGGCGAGGCAGGCGACGGAGGAGGAGCATGCGTGGATGTCCCTCTTGTTCTCATGCTCATAAGTGGGGAAAGAACCCCCCCCCCCCCTTATAAAGAGGTCTAACTTCCTCTAAACTAGCAATGTGGGACTAAACTTTAGTTCCATTTCTTGCCTTGCACAAATGGGCTGCGGGAGCCTTTAGGATTTATTAGGAATTTCTGAAACTGCTTATTGGGGCTCAAAATAGATAAAATTCCAGCAAAAACTAGCCGCCGACGCGCCGCTGTCGTCGCTTCCCTACCGGAGCCGGCTTAACCTTATTGATAACGGTCGGGATTTCTTTATGCACCTGTTTCGCTTAATTTCTACGAAATCACCGACCGTAAAAAACCCGTACATACGGTATTACTTCAGATCCAGCATGAATGCCCCTAAAAAAATATACATAATGAGGGGCTGAGGTATTGCGATAGTAGTGTAGTAGTACGTGTGTTAGGGCGTACGACCGGTCGCTGTTTTTTCCGACGGGCTGGATCGGTACAACACACGGCACGACGACTAGTCTGCCATAGCATGCATGCGCACGTACAAACGCACGAGCCCATAGGAATATATGGTCCAAGGAGTAGATATAGAGTAATAAAAGAAGTAAGACTAGTACACCGCTGTGTTATCTTAGGAGTGTCGCGTAGGATAAATAATGAGGTGGATGAGAGAGAACTCATAAGAAAAGGCTTGTCTTCTCTTATTTAAGAGAAGACAAGAGATGCTCTCTTAGCACAATATGTCTCACCATGTTTTTAAGAATAACTAGTTATTGAAGATAAGGCTAAGAAATGACCCATTGTAGACATATTTTTTTACCATCTCCAAATTACATGCAAGAATTAAGATAAGACTATCTTATCAACCATTGTACATGCCATCAGCGTCACCGGGTCACAATGCAATGGGAGGCGACAAAAGCGGCCTGCTGGCTGGTGCATGCATGCAAGGAAATGGCCAATGCATAGTCTTATGATGATGCCTCATGTGCCATGTCGAATCGGATGTAAAAAAAAGTAAGTTCGGATAGGGAAGCAGGATCTTCTACAAGAGACATGTGCTTAGGAAGAAAAATTGTGGTCTGATATAAAAAGCTGACAAGGTTGAAGTGAGGAGTAGAGATGCATAATGTATTGAAGTTTCTAATCTGATAAGGCTCATTAATAGTAGCTTGCATTGGGGAGAAAAAAATCGATGTAGTTGCCTCAAGTTATTTTTTCTCATGGGCATCTGTATTCATATGCCACCATTGTACATGCCTAATGATGATACAATGCACCATATGTGAAAGAATCGCGGTGTCCTCTCTCTCCTACTGCTTAGAGCATCTTCAACTGACAGTGTTAAATCTATTGACGTAAAATGATTATGGAATAGGAGATGGAAGATTTTGGGGCATGCCTGCTGTTGATCCAATCGATGATGAAGGATCAATGCTTAAGAAAATTAGAAAACAATTGAACACATGAGATCTAATAGGCAGATCTGATGGTCGTCGTGAGCCGAGCTCGATTTCCTATGACCACTGTCGACCCCAAAGTTTGGATAGGGAAGCAGGATCTTCTGCAAGAGGCAGTGGTCATAGGGGCCGAGACGGTCGTCGGGCGCCTAGGACAGGAGTTAAGAGGGACTAGAAGGCGGGGTGCAGCCAACCCCAGCGGCGGCGGGCTCCCTGAGCGTTGAGAGCTTTGTACAAGGTCAGGGGCTCAGCGGAGGGGTGGCGGAACATCATTCGACGGCCGAGCTTCCATGGCGTCGGTGGGGTGGCGGTGGGGCTGGGGGTGTTCGTCGGAGTGTCGGTGACGGCTGGAAGTCTGAGGACTTTCAACGTGGTGGTTTGGTTCCCGCTGAAGCGTTTTGGTTTTCAGGCAACCATTAGAGATGCTGCAAATTTGTAGTGCTTTGGAGCAAAACATGGGTTTTCCCTAAAAAAATTATAGGATGGAGCTACATCATCTATTGAAACTGGTTCTTTGTCCAAAGTGTCCCACAACAACGATCTTTCAACACTGTGGCTGTTTTTCATCATCTGTTGAAGATGCTCTTACAACACCATCTATGGAAAAGATTCCCTTTATTTTTCTAGATGAGATTCCCTTGGGACCCTAACTCTCTCTTGGGAAGCTCCAATTTGATGTGTTTTTCGTTAAATAGGCCAATAACGCGCGCGCGCACACAGGGCCTCAATTTCAGCCAGCGCATTTGCGTACGACGGATGTAAAAAATCACAAAAACTCACATGCCATCGAATTTGTGACCTCTCGCTGTTTACGGTGTGTTGCCAGCCAGTGGAGCTAATGAGTTAGCAATGGGCAATGTAGAAGTTTAAGAACTAACAACAGCAGCGGGTCTGAACACTTTCTGAATTTTTCCCCAACATTTCAAGAAAATCGTGAACAATTTATTAAAAGGAAAATAATTGTTGAAAATCCGGTGATTTTTTTAAAAAATAAGTCATTTTTAAAAAAAATCATACTTTTCTAAAAGCATGACCATTTGAGGAAAATGCGAACATTTTTAAAATTTCAATCATTTTTCAAACAACAATTATTTTTTAAATTACAAAAAAATCACAAAAGTACGAACAATTTTTTAACTTTCAGGTCTTTTTTCAACAACACAACAAATTTGAAATTTCAAAAATAAAATAAAAAGTGCAAACAATTTTCAAGAGTTTTAAAAACTGAAATAATCTTGAAGATCTTGAAAAATTTACGAAAAAGTGTACATTTTGTAAAACTTCATTTAAAAAAATATGAATTTTTAACTAAACTTCAAACATTTGTTGAAAAATGAGAATATTATTTTCAGATTTAAATCATTTTTTGGAAAAAAGAAGCGGAAAGAAAAAAATGGAAAATAAAAAAAGAAACAAGAAAAGGCCAATAAAAACCCAACAAAAAACCCGATTCTGGTACCTTCTAGAAGGTTCCTAAAACCAGTGAAAAACCCATTCCCCAAAATCCTAGATTGCGCTTCTAAATGGCTGGGCTGCTTTGTCGCCAGCTCGCTCGCTCGCGTTCATAGTGGGCCAGCCCATTTAGAATGCTGCCAAGAATCCTCTGTACCACAAAAACCGCAACTAGTGACTATGGACATGTTTATGTGATGCAGAAGATCAGCAGTCGAAAGTGATTGTTGTGCTAGCCTCCACAGATTTTTTTTGATCTTTGATGGAACGTCCACTTTCCACATCTTACACCATAATTTATTTATTTATTGCGGGTGATCTTACACCATAATTTATGTTTGCTAGATGAGTTAGAAGTATCCGAGCGCCCCTCTAACCAAGCCTCTTGTCTTGGTTTTGTGGAGGCCAGCATACGATACACCAACCGGACAATGAAAACGTCATTTTGTTCATGTACCCAAGAACAAAAGTCCTCCATCTGTTTCGTGCACAGTGGAATCACGTGGATGACATCTGCGTCCATGGGCAAAAAAAACTTTGTGGCTAGGACTTTGTTGTTCCACTCTCCATTGGCTGTAATCAGATCACCCACCCGTTGTGGGGGGGTCATTAGCTCGGTTGATAATTAGGCGCATGTTGGAGGGTGGAGGGATCCAGGTATGTTGTCATATATTCGTGGCCATTCCCATACCCAATCCGCCGAATTATACCCTGAGCGAGGGTACAATGAATGGGGCGCGGCTGTGTCTCGCCCGCAGTGAGATACATGCCCGTCTCGCCTCAGGATACCTAAATGCGCCGGCCCATAAGCACGCACGTACATGTACAATTTCGTTCATTTTTCTTTGTTTCCTTTTTCGTTCTTTTATTTTGTTAGCAAAAAATGATAAATACATATATTTCAAAAAACTTAATGTACTTAAGATTTTCGCAAATGTTCACCTTGAATCTGAAAAATGTTAACACCGTGTGAAGTTTTAGTTAATGCTATTTTCAAACATATTGATAGCGCTAAAAAGTTTGTCTAATTTCCAAAAGAATCACGCATTTCAAAATAATGTACATCACATTCCCAAAACAATGTTTTGGACCATTCCAAAATTGTTCACAGTTTTCTAAAAATGTTTATATAATGTAAAAGATGATCATATAGTTTGAAAAAATTGTATCATTCAAATCAAATGCTTAATGTGCATTTGGAACTTATTTTACATGTATTCACAAAATGTGTTCGAAAAAATGTTAATCATGTATTTGGTAAATGTTAAACGTGTGCAAAAAATATTTTCTATGTATAGAAAAAATGTAGAGATCAATACATTTATTTGATAAAATGTTTATCATGTATTCGAATAATTTCAAATATGTACAGAAATGTTTTTACATGTACACCAAAAATGTGCAATGTGTATGAGAAAAATAGACAACAAAACATGTATTTGAAAAAAGTGTTAATCATGTATTTAAAAAAGTGTTAAACATGTATTAAGAAAATGGTCATGATGTATACAAAAAATGTAAAAATATGTTGAAAAATAAGAGGGAAAGAAACCCCGAAAAATGGCAGAAAACCAAGAAAGAAAGAAAAATGAAGAAAAAACAGAAGAAAAACGGAGAAACCCAAAGAAAACGCTAAAAAGAGTGAAAATCAATAAGAAAAACCAAAAAAACTCGCGCCACACTACAGTAATGGGCCCGGCCAGTAACATGTTCCCTAGAGGCGAGACCAAGTTACATCTCACAAAGGACGAGACATAGCTCCCGCAGGATGAATGTCCCAGGCAGGAGGTTAGGGCATCTTCAATGGCATGCATCAAAACAAACACCCTAAACGTCCGTAGTAGCGGAGCCCACCGTTCAACTCGGTGTACCAAATGTCCGGCCCTTTTCCAAAAAAGAAGAAAACTAAACAAAATGTCCACCATGTAGCCTCACTTTGGAATTATCGATCATAAAAATTCAACCGTACATTTAAATTCTAATAATAGTGTTGGATGTTCAATAAGTTTTTAATGTTCATCAATCCCAGATTCTACCATACTCCTTCAAAGTGGCCTTCATGTCATGCTTGCTCCACTAGAGCTTGATTTTCTTTGTCGACACATGTTGTTCATGTTGGGGAATGTAGCATGGAAAACAAAAAAAATTCTACGCACACGCAAGATCTATCCATGGAGATGCATAGCTACGAGATGGGGAGAGCATCTTCACACCCTTGAAGATTACTAAGCGGAAGCGTTTATCAACGCGGTTGATGTAGTCGTACACCTTCACGATCTGTCCCGATCAAGTATCGAACGTACGACACCTCCGTGTTCAGCACACGTTCAGCTCGATGATGTCCTCGCCTTCTCGATCCAGCAAGAGACGCGAAGTAGTAGATGAGTTCCGGTAGCACGACGGTGTGGTCACGGTGGTGGTGAAGAACAATCTCCGCGGGACTTCACCTAAGCACAACGGAAACTATGACGGAGGATAAACTAGAGGGGACAGGGTTGCCGGCACACGACTTGGTGAATCTTGATGTGTCTTGGATGCTAGCCCTGCCTCTCTATTTATATGTTGAGCCTTGGGGTCAAAACTTGGAGGAAAAGCCTCCCCAAAGTCAGTTTTGCCTGAAAGGCAAGAGTCCTTCTCGGACTCCAGGCCCAAACGCCAGGGTTCCCGGGGTCTAGGCCCAAACGCCAGGGTTCCTGGCGTCTAGCCCCTGGCCTCCGCAAAACTTCCTTTTACACTTTTCAAAACCCTTGTGGGCTTTACCCCTTGGCCCAAATAAAGTGTTCTCGTGCCCAAACATTTCGGGAAACATCTGACACCCCTTCTGGTGAATTTTGGAACCCTTCCAAAGACCAAACACTATTATCCCATATATTAATCTTTACCTCCGGACCATTCCAGAGCTCCTCGTCATGTCCGTGATCTCATCCCGAACTCCGAACAACATTCGGTCACCAACATTCGGTCACCAACAAGCGTGCGGACCCTACGGGTTCGAGAACTATGCAGACATGACCGAGACACTTCTCCGGCCAATAACCAATAGCGGGACCTAGATGCCCATATTGGTTCCTACATATTCTACGAATATCTTTATCGGTCGAACCTTTATGACAACATACGTAGTTCCCTTTGTCCATCGGTATGTTACTTGCCCAAAATTTGATCGTCGGTATCTTCATACCTAGTTCAATCTCGTTACCGGCAAATCTCTTTACTCTTTTCGTAATACACCATCTCGTAACTAACTCATTAGTCATTTGATTGCAAGGCTTCTTATGATGTGTATTACCGAGAGGGCCCAGAGATACCTCTCCGATACTCGGAGTGACAAATCCTAATCTCGACCTATGCCAACTCCACAAACACCTTCGGAGATACCTATAGAGCATCTTTATGATCACCCAATTACATTGTGAAGTTTGATAGCACACAAGGCATTCTTCCGGTACTCGGGAGTTGCGTAATCTCATAGTCGAAGGAATATGTATTTGACATGAAGAAAGCAATAGCAATAAACTGAACGGTCATTATGCTAAGCTAATGGATGGGTCTTGTCCATCACATCATTCTCCTAATGATGTGATCCCGTTATCAAATGACAACACATGTCTATTGTTAGGAAACCTTAACCATCTTTGATCAACGAGCTAGTCTAGTAGAGGCTTACTAGGGACACGGTATTTGTTTATTTATTCACACATGTATTTAGGTTTCCGATCAATACAATTCTAGTATGAATAATAAACCTTTATCATGAATAAGGAAATATAAAATAACAACTTTGTTATTGTCTATAGGTTATATTTCCTTCGGTTCACCCAAATGGGCTTCAACTTGAGCTTCATCCAACAATGTGTTAATGTGAAGGGCTTTCCCTCCATCCTTTGGTACATCACGGTAGTGTGTCCAAACTATACAATGACGTGATCATAAAGTTGCAACATTGAGTGAGTCAAAGAATTGACCAACACGTAGAGCAACAAAAAGCATAACTTACTATCTCGATTGACACTCCCCTTGGTCACATTCTTTCCACTTGTGAAATCGCACTGCAATACTTTATGATGGCATTTGAAATGGTGTATCACCCAATGGAGTAGCAACTTTTGCATTGCGATCATGGATCACGTCCAAATTGTAGGGCGTGTAGTGCCTGCGCTCATGAAACGAAGAATGCACATGTTGCCAAAATATCGTGCCCTTTTGCTTCATGCCTACAAACCCCGCACTTGTGGCATACCATGCACCGCACAATAATGCATCCTCCCTCAACGAGTACCCCGCCATCGTGATTGCGTGATATGGGGATAAATGATTTTCTTGCCCATGCCAAGGACTTTTGAAAAAAAACATGTGGCGAAATTGACGTGGGGAGTGTAAATTGATCAAATACAACGTAGGTGAATTTTAGGGATTTTCTAAGAAAAACATTAGTATTTTTGGTAATATCTTCAACATCTCTAGCCTTTTCGAAATTGAATAACAGAAAATACTTAAATATATCTAAGATAATATTTTATGGTAATAGTGGTCATATATATAATATACCTTAGTAATGATTTTTAATGAGTTATTGTTTTGGAAAAGTAAATAACTTTAGTTGAAACCTCACTTAGGGTTTTTGAAAATAAAAGGGTTTATTTTCTTTTTGATCAAAATAAAATGCAATAAGAATCTTTTTGGTCTTGACAAGATGGCACGATTAGGTCCCAATTTTTTCTTGGTTGATCAAGATGATGAGATACAAAATACATGGCTTGACAAAAAAATAGATCATACTGGATATTCGCAAAAAAGGCGCATCATACTGGAAGATGGAGAGTTTCTCGAAGGAAAAAACTAGCCTAAGGCGAGTAGGGCATATATGTGTTATATGTAAGCTAGAAGTTTCATCCATGCGAGGAGAAAACCTTCTTGGCCGATGGCTCAATTTGTGAGCATGCCAACAAACCAATTTCTGGAGCTTCGGAGGAAAGACCAGATGCATAGCTAGTATGTTGTATATGACCTTGAATTGAGTTATCGACTCTTGTCTAGCTAAGATGAAAATCAAGAGTTACGAGAAGAAGAGGTGGCGTCAACTAGGGTTTGATGAGAGACCGCAATCTCGCAAGTTCCTTGCCTCCAGCCGCATGCGGCGACGTGGGGGGACCTCAAGTCCTTCCAAGCATGTTTAAAAGTCTTCAAGTCTAGTTTTCTGGTCTTTGTCGGGGGCGTGCTGGAGGAGGGTGCAATGCCGATGAGAGTAAAGTTACTCTAATTCTTCTTTATCGTGATAGTGACTTATCAGGTAGTGTCACTTAGTCAGAGATGTCTTGTCTTCGCATGCTCTTGCGGAATTTACGTTTTTCTCACTACGAAGCGTTCATACGGATATGCTAAGGTCGTGTTAGTGTATGGTGCTTGTCGCTGTCAAAACCGGCGGATCTCGGGTAGGGGGTCTTGAACTGTGCGTCTAGGAGGATGGTAACAGGAGACAAGGGACACGATGTTTTACCCAGGTTCAGGCCCTCTTGATGGAGGTAAAACCCTACGTCCTGCTTGATTAATATTGATGATGTGTGTTACAAGAGTGGATCTACCAGGAGATCAAGGAGGCTAAACCCTAGAAGCTAGCCTATGGTATGATTGTTGTTTGTCCTATGGACTAAAGCCATCCGGTTTATATAGACACCGGAGAGGGCTAGGGTTACACAAAGTCGGTTACAATGGTAGGAGATCTACATATCCGTATCGCCAAGCTTGCCTTCCACGCCAAGGAAAGTCCCATCCGGACACGGGATGAAGTCTTCAATCTTGTATCTTCATAGTCTCGGAGTCCGGCCGATGATGATAGTTCGGCTATCCGGACACCCCCTAGTCCGGGACTCCCTCAGTAGGCCCCGAACCGGGCTTCAGCGACGACGAGTCCGGCGCGTATATTTTCTTCGGTGTTGCAAGGCGGGTTCTCCTGTCGAATAGTGTCCGGCTTCCTTATAAATGTTGCGCTCCTTGGCTTCTACGCCCAATAATGGCCTTCTTCCACGTGTCGTATGAATGCGAAAAGCTAGGGTATTTTTACATTTTACCCCCTAGTCGTGCGAACGAGCCGCCTATAAGAGAGGTGAGGATCTTGATCCAGCTCACACCATCCTCCATTCGCAAGTTCTCATCGAAGCGCCTCTGACAAAAATCCATTCCATCATGGATAGTCGACGCGGCTCCTCCTCTCGCGCTCCCAGCCCTAAGCCAGGAGATTGGGGGAGATGCTTAGTTCCACACAGCGAGCTAGTGGCGCTCCAAACCGAGGGATATCTTCCCCCAGCTTTCATGGTTCCGGTTCGAGCCGGTCTGGCCACCTTCAAGGGTGGAAAGCAGGCGGAGAGCGTCCCCAACCCTTCCAAAGGAGAGCGGGTATGCTTCGTCCCTTATCTAATAAGGGGACTCGGATTTCCCATACATCCATTTCTCCGGGGGCTCCTGGAGTTCTACGGACTCCAGCTTCACCACCTCACACCTGCCTCCATTTTGCACATCGCGGGCTTTGTAGCTCTTTGCGAGCTGTTCCTGGGCATCGAGCCCCATTTTGCACTGTGGAAGAGATTGTTTTGCCTCGTACCTGATGATGTTATGTACCTAGGGTAGGGTCATGGACCTATCTAGGATACCATACCCAAGGACATCCTTAGACGAAGCTACCTTCCAGTCGACCAAGAGGGACTCCACTCGACCAAGAGTGACTCCACTCGACCGGCTAGAAGACACTCGACGAACCTAAAGACACTCGACCATGAAGACTCACTCGACCATCAGAAGTTCAGGATCTACTCTGTATCCAAACGGTCTGTAATTAAGTAGTCTTAATAGTCATGATGACACTTTATGTAGGGCGTTACCAGTAACGCCCGGCCTTAATGTACTTTAACCCTCTGCTACGTGGGTTGGCTGGGGTCCTGGCGTCCTCTATATAAGCCACCCCCCTCCACTGGTAGAAGGGTTCGCACCCCTGTAACTCATATACACATAAACCAGTCAACCGCCTCCGGGCTCCGAGACGTAGGGCTATTACTTCCTCAGAGAAGGGCCTGAACTCGTAAAAACACTCGTGTGTACAACTACTCCATAGCTAGGATCTTGCCTCTTCATACCTACCCCCCATTCTACTGTCAGACTTAGAACCACGACAGTACCCCGTTCTTATGAGGGGTCGATATATCAAGTGGGCGGAGCCGAAATATGGCGCATCGCTGGGACCGGATATCTATTCGGCACCCCGAAGAAGGCGTTCGAAGACTGGCCTTCGGAATGGTTCTACATGGAGGACGCCCCTCTGCCGGATCCAGTTTGGATCGGCCTCTCAGAGTCCAGCAATGCTCCCTTGAAGTAACGCCTGAGTTGGCGCCCGCGGAGCCCTCAACGGGAGAATGATGTGAGCGTCCATTATCTAATGGGACGGATTAGGTTACTGGACCACTCCGGATTGACCATGATTGGAATCATGGCCGCGTGCATTATGCGAGGGGTGCAGCCACTCCAATATAGGGGCCACCCTATGTGGGATTTCAACGGGGAAGACGACGCCACCCGTCATGGCCGCAGAGGGCCGAGCTCGGCAGCCGATCTGGCAAAGATCTTGTCCGGCTTGTACAAGGGGGAGGAGGAGGACTTTCTCCGCACGAATCCATTGAACGGATTCTCCATGAATAAACCTCGGAGCTGGGTAAGCGGACGTTTATCTACCCGATCCATACCTCCAAAGTCAAGTATTTTACTTTGTGATTTCGATGCAGGAGCTGCGCCGGGACATGGAGGGCATACGAAGCCTAACTCCACAGCCCGAGGATCCGGAACGATCCCTTGATCCGACCTCCGAAGAGGATCCGGACATAAAGGTGGAGCTGATTGACGGGGTGTTCCACCAACTTAGCATGGACAATGCCCTAGTCACCATTACGGCTGACTACCCCGGTTTGTTTCCGGCCTCCCAGGTGACTACGACCGAGGTCTTGACACCATCATTTGATCCGTGCTCAATTCTGACCATCCTATACTGATGGTGCATCACAGGAGGTGCCTTTAAGGCGGGAAGCCGAACCTGCGGCGGCTGACCAGCAAGGGTCAGTTCGGCCCAGCAGGCGGAAGAGGAGTGTGACGCGAATCGAAACGTCGCCGCAACGGTACGGTGCACCGTTGTTTTTGAGGGAAGGATCCCTAGGAGGTATATTAATGCTCATAACTTTTTCCAGGAGAAAGAGCGCTCGCCGGACAGTGTCCGGAGAGGTTGCCAATCAAGCCTCCGCCAGCCATGCTCCATCGCGTGGTCCGGAAGTGGAGGCGAACACAAGGCAAGAGCCGGATGCTCCTCCGATGGAGGATGCCGACATGCTGTCCGCCACCCGATCTGAGGTGGAGAGCGCCATGAATCACAGGCGTCGCCAGACAGTTCTTCGTGACGCATGTTTTTCCCCGGAGGCGTTGAATGCCTTTGATGCGGGAAACGTGCACCTCCGTGCTGCTCAAGATGGTTTAACCAGAGCCACGGAGCAGTATGTGAAGGACATACGGGTAAGTAATTTTAATAGTTATATATGCTAGTAGCCCCCGAGACTTAAAATAGTTAAAATAACTGATTTAAGGATCATTTATTATGCAGGATCTTACGGAGAAGAATGCCCACCTGTCCCAGGAGCTCCAAGAGTGCAAGGCCCAACTTGAGGCCGCACTAGCCACCACAGGGGGAGCCACAGAGACCCCCGCTGGTAATACGTACTTCGAAAAGATAAGTAGTTAACAAAGTGCGGCGTATGCGTAAATCTGACAATAATATTGCAGAGGGCGCCGGACTAGATCCGGACAAGCAACAACTACTGCGCCAGCTAAAGGCCGGCGAGAGGGTGCTTATGAAGGTGCAGCATGAGAGAAACAAGCTCCAAGATGCCCACACCCAGCTAGGAGAAGAGCTGAAAGGTGTTCAGGCCCAGCTGTCTGGCTCCGTGAAGGAGAATCAGCGGCTTCGTCGCGGCATTTATAGTAAGTGCTTGAGCAAATTCCTTTGAAAAGAAGAATTCGGCGAGGAAGTCAATTGACAGAAATGTGTCTTTAGGTGTGCTCACAGGTCGCCCTGCGGAGGAAATGCCTGGTTCAATGGGTGACCAACTTCCCGAGCTGGTGCAACTGCTCGAACGTGTTCGGCAGGTGATGAGTGGCGTCGTTCAGGCTTTATGGCCATCCGTCTCCCTATCCGAGGGCCTTGGAGGGCTTGCTGAGAAGCTTCAGGGAGCACGGTGGTGCCTCCGTCTGTGGAAGATATCGGCCTGCCGTCAAGGCGCCAGGGAGGCCTAGGCCATGGTGAAGACGCGGTACCCGAAGGCTGACCCAAACCACATGGCCGAGATCGGACCTGCGGGGCCTGATGGGAAGGAGATCCCTGTGAGCTTGATGTACGGCCAAGTAGAACTGGCCGTGAAATATTCCCAATAGGACTGTAAATTAGACAGCCTGTTAGATGGGATTGAAGAGGAGTACAATCAGTCAGTTTGACGATGTAGTTTGAAATGACATGTAAAATGCCTTCTAGCCGGATTGTAGATAGTTTGTCTTTGCGGACCTTTTCGCTTCAACCTCCGGACCCAACAGTCCGGTGTGTGTTCGAATACCCTTACGGTTATAGAAGAACCGGGGCATGCGTGGAGACAAGGCGTCGGGGTCATAATTGCTTTATCAGACAAGTGCCCAACTAGCTATGTTATATTACATGGTTAGTAAGAAACATCTTCCAGGGAGAATAGTTCCGTTAAGGGTTCCTTTCCCTGGGAGGCATGCCCTAAAGTGCATGTCTGGACTGCGAAAATAGCAGAAAAAGCATCTGGTGGCAAATAAATAAGTAAGTAATAAATCATCTTTTAAGTCACCGACCGAATAATCTCTTAAGAACGCTAGCTTTCGGCTTCACCCAGTCTAAGGTACACATCCGGCTGGCCCGGCAGTAACAATTGCAGAGGTGCTCCCTTTACCTCCTAGCCGAATAATCGGGAACGTAGGGGTAAGCACAGGAGCCAGGCAACCCAGCTTGGCCAAAACTTAAGTCATATCGATGCATATAATGGTGAATAAAAGGTACATGCGGAAGTATGACACATGTGTTGGGCATGAAGCCCGTATAAATAAGCTTCTGTTAAAGAAGACCCCAGGTATAACGAGTGCTAGGAGCACATCAAGTGTTTGTGAACAATGCGCAAATCAGCCTATGAAAGGTATTGGAAAAAAGGTGGGAAGAAGGAGGGGGACAAGAGACAGTGAAAATGTAAAAAGGTGGACGCAAGAGTGAGACGAACTCTGAGTCCGGCGTTAGGCGTAGAATCTTCGGAGACGGGCTGCGTTCCATGGGTTCGGCTCGAGTCGGTTGTCAGATGCGTTACGTAGACGGTATGCTCCGCCGGTCAGGACTTGGTCGATGATGAAGGGACCTTCCCACTTGGGCTTAAGTTTGTCCTTTTTCTTGTCCGGCAGGCGTAGAACAAGTTCACCAACATTGTAAGCTTTGGCCCGTACTTCTCTGCTTCGATATCTTCGAGCCTGCTGTTGATAAAATGCGGAACGAGCTTTTGCCACGTCCCGCTCCTCCTCTAAGGCGTCCAAACTGTCCTGCCGATTCAGCTCGGCTTCTCTTTCTTCGTACATGCGCATGCGAGGTGAGTCATGAATTATATCGCAGGGCAGAACTGCCTCTGCGCCGTACACCATAAAAAATGGTGTGAATCCGGTAGTTCGGTTTGGCGTGGTCCGCCGCCCCCAGAGTACGGAGTCGAGCTCCTCTACCTAGTGCGTGTTAGATTCCTTGAGGGACCGCACTAGTCTGGGTTTGATGCTGCTCATGATTAGACCATTTGCTCGCTCGACTCGACCATTAGTTTGCGGGTGATAGACTAAAGCGTAGTCGAGCTTGATGCCCATATTTTTGCACTAGAGTTTAACCTCTTCGGCCGTGAAATTCGTGCCATTGTCAGTGATGATGCTGTGGGGGACGCCAAAACGGTGTACTACCCCGGATATGAAATCTATCACAGGTCCGGATTCTGCCGTTTTAACCGGCTTGGCTTCAATCCATTTGGTGAATTTGTCCACCATGACCAATAAGTATTTGTGCTTGTGGGTTCCCCCTTTAAGGGGTCCAACCATGTCAAGCCCCCAGACCGCGAACAGCCAGGTGATGGGTATAGTTTTGAGGGCGGTGGGTGGCATGTGGCTCTGATTAGCAAAGAGCTGGCAACCGACGCATCGTTGGACTAAGTCCTGAGCATCTGCCCGGGCTGTCGGCCAATAAAATCATGTACGGAAGGCCTTGCCTACAAGGGCCCGGGCTGCAGCGTGGTGCCCGCCGAGTCTGGCGTGAATTTCAGCCAGGAGATTACGCCCTTCCTCTTCGGAGATACACCTTTGAAGGACTCCGGTTGTGCTTTTCTTATAAAGTTCTCCCTCATGGACCTTGTAGGCTTTAGATCGCCGAACTATGCAGCGGGCCTCATTTTGGTCTTCGGGAAGTTCCTGCCTAATTAAGTAGGCTAGGAATGGTTCCGTCCACGGGGCAATTACTGGCATTATTTCGTGGGCTGAAGGTGTTATTTCATTTGCTGAGTCGCCGATTGTGTCAGAATTGTCTGAGTTAGGTGCTGCAGCTGGCTCCGGATTGTTATTTCCGGACTCCTCTTCCCATAATAAAGAGCCGTTCCAGGAAGATGTTTGGAGGGACGGCGTCGCGTTTTGCGCCGATGTGTGCTAACACGTCTGCTGCCTGGTTATTATCCCGGGCTACATGGTGGAATTCGAGTCCTTCGAACCGAGCTGACATTTTTAGGACGGCGTTGCGGTAAGCTGCGATTTTCGGATCTTTGGCGTCAAAGTCTCCATTTACTTGGGATATTGCGAGGTTTGAATCCCCGCGCACCTCTAGGCGTTGAATGCCCATGGAGATTGCCATCCGGAGGCCGTGTAGAAGGGCCTCGTATTCGGCTGCGTTGTTGGAGTCCATGTACATTATTTGAAGTACGTATTGGACTGTGTCTCCAGTTGGGGACGTCAAGACGACGCCAGCCCCCAAGCCAGCCAACATTTTGGATCCGTCGAAATGCATGATCCAATTGGAGTACGCGCCATACTCTTTAGGGAGTTCGGCTTCGGTCCATTTGGCGACGAAGTCAGCCAGAACTTGCGATTTTATAGCTCGCCGTGGTTTGTAGGTTATGTCAAATGGTAAGAGCTCAATGGCCCATTTTGCAATCCTGCCCGTTGCGTCGCGATTGTTTATAATATCGTTGAGAGGTACTTCGGAGGCCACCATTATGGAACACTCTTGAAAGTAGTGTCGCAGCTTCCGGGATGCCATGAACACCACATACGCTATCTTTTGATAATGTGGGTACCGGGACTTGCATGGAGTTAAGACAGTGGACACGTAGTACACTGGTTTTTGAAGAGGGAATCTGTGCCCTTCTGTTTCTCGTTCGACGACGAGTACCGTGCTGACAACTTGATGTGTTGCTGCGATATATAATAACATAGGTTCGCCCAGGTTGGGCGCGGCCAGGACCGGATTTGTTGCCAGTATGGCCTTGATTTCTTCGAGTCCGGCCGTGGCGGCATCCGTCCATTCGAAGTGTTCGGTGCGCCGGAGGAGGCGATAGAGGGGCAGAGCCTTTTCTCCCAAACGGGAGATGAAGCGGCTTAGAGCCGCTACGCACCCAGTTAGTTTTTGTATTTGCTTGAGGTCTTTTGGGATATCCAATTGTGACAGAGCTCGGATCTTGGCTGGGTTTGCTTCAATTCCTCTACCGGATACAATGAAGCCCAAAAGCTTTCCGGCTGGTACTCCGAAGACACATTTTTCCGGGTTGAGCTTAATGTCATATGCTCGGAGGTTGTCAAATGTCAACCTCAAGTCGTCTACTAGAGTTTCGACGTGTTTGGTCTTGACGACCACATCGTCTACGTATGCCTCTACTATTTTGCCTATCTGGGTAGCCAGACATGTCTGAATCACGCGCTGATATGTTGCACCGGCGTTTTTGAGTCCGAAGGGCATTGTGTTGAAGCAGAATGGCCCATATGGAGTAATGAATGCTGTTGCAGCCTGGTCTTTTTCCGCCATCTTGATTTGATGGTATCAGGAGTATGCATCGAGGAAGCACAATGAATCGTGCCCTGCGGTAGCGTCGATGATTTGGTCGATGCGAGGGAGAGGGAAAGGGTCTTTTGGACAGGCCTTGTTAATGTCTTTGAAATCGACGCAGAGGCGCCAGGATTTGTCCTTTTTGGTACCATTACTAGGTTGGCTAGCCAGTCCGGATGTTTGATATCTCTGATGAATCCGGCTTCTAAGAGCTTGGCTAGCTCCTCTCCCATTGCCTGTCTTTTGGGTTCGGAAAATCGCCGAAGAGCTTGTTTGACTGGTTTGAATCCTTTTAGGATATTTAGGCTGTGCTCTACCAGCTTGCTTGGGATTCCTGGCATGTCTGAAGGGTGCAAGGCAAAAATGTCCCAATTTTCCCGGAGGAATTCTCGTAGTGCGGCTTCTACATCAGGATTTAATTGTGCCCCAATGGATGCCGTCTTTGTGGGGTCCGTTGGATGGACCTGAAATTTGACTATTTCGTTTGCTGGTTTGAAAGAGGTGGACTTGGACCTCTTGTCTTGTATCACATCGTCCCTATCCACCGTGGAGCGCAGCGCAGTTAGTTCCTCTGCCGCTAGGGCTTCGGATAATGCCTCTAGGGCCAGTGCGGCTGTCTTATTTTCAGCGCGGAGTGATGTATCTGGATCACTTGCGAGAGTGATTATTCCATTGGGTCCGGGCATTTTGAGCTTCATGTACCCGTAATGGGGTATAGCTTGGAAGATTGTGAATGCCTCTCGCCCTAATAAGGCGTGATATCCGCTGCCAAATGGGGCCACTTGGAACGTGACCTCTTCGGACCTGTAATTGTACGGCGAGCCGAACACTACATCTAGTGTGATTTTTCCTGTGCAGCGTACTTCTCGACTAGGGATTATTCCCCTGAAGGTTGTGCTGCTCCGCTCGATGCGGCTCCAGTCAATTTCCATTTTTTGAAGAGTTTCTTCGTAGATGAGGTTTAATCCGCTGCCGCCATCCATGAGTACCTTGGTAAGAAGAAAGCCGTCCACTATCGGACTGAGGACCAATGCGGCTGGTGCTCTAGCTGTTCGGAATTTAGGTTCGTTGCTGGCATTGAAGGTGATAGCCGTGTCACTCCATGGATTTGTTGTTGCTACCTGGTAGACTTCGGCGAGGATGCGGATTGTTCGTTTCCACATGTTATTTGATGCGAAAGTCTCGAAGACTATTAATACCGTACTGGTGCTGCTGGGCTGGTTGCCCGGGGTTTTTGCAGGGTCCGTTGAGCCATCCCTCCAGTACGGTTCCGTACCCTTTAGGGTTTTTTTGCTTTTTGGTTTTTAACCCAGGTGCTTGAGTATGACGCACCCTTTTATTTCGGACTAGGGTTGTATTCAGGGCCAGATTGTCCTAAAACCTAGTTTCGATTTTTCAGGCACTCTCCATCGCGCAGTATTTTTGTACAATGGTCGCTAGGTCGACGAAACGTGTAACTTCGCGACGGCTGATGCCGTTTATGATTCCCTTGTCCGTGCAATTGTTGCAGAAGATTGAAATTGCGCTTTCTTCACGGCAGTCCTTTATCCTGTTCATAACCAGGAGGAATCTGGCCCAGTAATGATGTACTGTTTCATCGGGCTCTTGCCGTATTTGAGATAGATTGCTTATGTTTGGGTGGGCGGGTGGAATCAAGTTCGGAACCCCGCCCGATCTGAGGCTCAAAGGCCAAGAAGCTTCCGGATTCGAAAGCTTGGTTTGCTGGACGCTTTCCAACAAATCTGGTCCGATGCCTGACTTTAGGTTCAGTATTTGATTAGCGTCCGTCCCTCCGCGGGAATCCGGCATGGAGGGATCGGGAATCCAGACATAGTTGGTTTTTAACATAGAAGAAGAGTCGCCGCATTGTTCCTCTACCACAACAACGTGGTGGGTAACCTAGGGAGAGTTAATTTCTCTCAGATCGGTTTTAAGCCCAATCTGATCGTAGTCGGTAGCGACTCCCAGGGCGGCGATGCGATCCAAGAGCTTGTTTATGGAGGAGAGCTCAATCGGATCTAGCTGCTCGGCGAATTCCGAGCTGACGTGAAGATCGCTTTTAATGACCTGAGAGGTCATTGTCGGAGCAGTGGCCGAACAGGCGGTCATAAGAAAACCGCCTAGCCGGATAGTCCGGCCGGCGACCAAAGCTCCCTTAACGACGGTGCCGTCTTTAAAGATGGGAAAATGCATCCTTCCTGATGGTGACGGCACATAGGAACTCTCAATGAGAGCACCAATGTCGGTATCAAAACCGGCGGGTCTCGGTTAGGAGGTCCCGAACTGTGCGTCTAGGCGGATGGTAACAGGAGACAAGGGACACGATGTTTTACCCAGGTTCGGGCCCTCTTGATGGAGGTAAAACCCTACGTCCTTCTTGATTAATATTGATGATGTGTGTTACAAGAGTGGATCTACCACGAGATCAAGGATGCTAAACCCTAGAAGCTAGCCTATGGTATGATTGTTGTTCGTCCTATGGACTAAAGCCATCCGGTTTATATAGACACCGGAGAGGGCTAGGGTTACACAAAGTCGGTTACAATGGTAGGAGATCTACATATCCGTATTGCTAAGCTTGCCTTCCACGCCAAGGAAAGTCCCATCCGGACACGGGACGAAGTCTTCAATCTTGTATCTTCGTAGTCTCGGAGTCCGGCCGATGATGATAGTTCGGCTATCCGGACACCCCCTAGTCCGGGACTCCCTCAGTGCTTTTCTTGGTCTTATTCATTGGGGCTTATGCCTGCTTCTTTGCTATTTTAGTGAATATTTTATTGTCTGAGAACCTGTACATCTAGGAGATCATACCCGGCCCAGGCACATTCCACGCTCAATGCTTTCCGTCTTTTCAGATGGGTGTGACTTTTGAGGCTTTTGAAAATAATTGACACAGTAAAGCTCGTTCAAGTTTAGCGGGTGCCTCTACTCGGGTTTGATTGCACTGTCTTTATTCAAGAGATTTCAATATAATTCTTAGTTTGCATCTGAGCCTACGTGCTTGTATCGGGCCTCTGATCTTGTAATGGAACCTTTAGCTTGGCTCTCAACTTGTTTGGTGCGGCCTTTGGGGCATTTGTTATGTTGTTTGTTTCCATACTCTGCATATGTTGGCGGCTTTATTAATTTATAAAGCCGGAGTCTAAATTCTAAAAAAAAAATCTTTGTCAAAGGAGTTAGTATTATGTAATTTCTTTGATCTATGATCCAAGACATTACACATGTAATAATATAAAGTGGGACGAAAACCTTTTTGATCAGACATTACACATGTAATAATTGTTAGAGTTTGAATAAAATTACATGTTATTTGAGAAAAAGGTTTATCTTACTACTACGTTATCAGTAATTATTTTATATCCATTATTATACGAAAATGTTAGCCAACTCACCCACACGCCTCCATCACCGTCTAGTAACTTCCGCATGAATCTTGGCATGAATTAGTTGATTTTGTATGCCACATACGACAACTCGCGTGTGTGGTGTGTGAGAGAGGTCGCCCACACATCCGTTTTACCACACGGAGGGGCCGGTGTGTGGGCGTTTAGCAGTTCGCCCACACACCAGTTTCAGTCACGCACAAGGACTGGTGTGTGGGCAGTTTGTCATCTCGCCCACACGCTCGCCTCCTCTCCCACACCCAAGCTGCCAGTTGCCATGCGTTTTGCAGTGTACATGGCAACTGCCCTAGTGTGATTGCAAGTAGATGGCAACTCTTTTTTTTATCCGAACATGTCAGTTGCCATATGTTTGGCATGGTACATGGCAAACTGCCCTAGCGTGCACGTAAGCAGATGTCAACTCTTTTTTTTTAAATGGCAACTGCTTTAGTGTGCTTGTGCGCACATGTCAACTCTCTCTTTTTACCCGAACATGTTTTTTGCCATGCCTTTTTTTGTAGCGCTACATGGCAACTGCCTAGTGTTAGTAGGTGGCAACTCCTAAAGTTTTGAAATCATGGCAACTGCAGTAGACCAGACCACACATGGCAACAGCTGTAGTTGTTCAAAAAATGGCAATCTGGAACTTTGACCTGAGATGGCAACTGCAGTTGAGCAAACATGGCAACTGTAGTTGTCCGACATGGCAACCGTAGTTCAGCGACATGGCAACTGCACTTAAACAAACATGGACGAGGGTCCTGCCCATGGCAACTGCGGGGCGTGCGGTAAAGTGTCACGTGGGGCGTGCGGGCCTGACGTACCGGGCGTGTGGACGTTATCTATTTCGCCCACACGCACGCGTGTAAGAGGGACCGGGAGGGAAAAAAAGAGGCGTGCGGGCGCTAGTTGTTTTGCCAATACACAGACGTGTGGGTTGGTCCTCTTAGGCATCACACAGAACGTGTGGGCAAATTTCTTAACGCCCATGTGGCAGTTAGCGGCGTCCTTATATTATACTATATATAAAGGACTACCCTCTCTGAAAGAGCACGAGGCAGACATCGTGGCAGAGAAAATAAACATGCTTCTGCACGTGGGACTCTGAAACTCTGCAGGTGACACTAACCGATTCAAAATTTCAAATCCTGCAGAAAGAGATATGGGCAAGGAGACAAAAGAGGAATAAACAAGGGGACAAACACACGCCAACTTGTTTGTTTCAAACAGCGCCAGTTCAAACATCATCTTGTCTCATCCCAGTGAGTGATCAACCCATCAACTATACATCTCAATCTTCAACAATCTAGTCTACCAAACCAAAATCATCAGTGGACTATGTATAATGGATTCTGTTCTAATCTAGCCAAGGACCACGCAAAACCAAGCATCATACATTATTCAGAACAGGATTCCAAGCATGGAAATTCTTGACCCCCCTGACCTCCTTGCACACCCGCTCCAGCATCCCCAGGAAGTCCCTGACGATGACGAAGATCCTGAGCGGGCTCGCCTCGTCCTTGCCGACGTCGCCGTGGTAGTACTCGGTGATCTCCCTGACGTGGCCCAGCACCCGGCGCTCGCCGTCCTCCAGCTCCCGGATCACCTCCTCGGCGTGGACGACGAAAGGCGCCATGAAGGCGACGAAGCACCCGTTCCTCTCGTCGCCGGAGAGGCCGCTCCCCACCAGCTCCTTGATCCGGGAGATGCCCTGCGACAGGCTGGAGACCGACGTGGTGAGCACGTCCAGGTCCACGGTCGCCGTTTTCTTGACGTTGGTGAGCTCGGCGGCCAGGCCGGTGGCGATGTCTGTCCCCTCGGCCGCGCGCGTCGGCGACTTCTGCGACCGCGTCATCTCCTGGACCACGAAGTGCAGCAGCGTGGTCTTCCCGTCGGCGCCCTTGACGTCGGCGAGCTTGAGCAGCGTGTCGAGCTTGAACGCCATGGCGCCGCCCCGCGCCGTCCCGACGTTCATCCGGTTCCCTGTCTTGAGCACCGCCTCTAGCAGCTTCATGAACAGCTTGCTCGACATCAGCTCCCTGCACGCGTCCTTTCAGACGCAATGAACGAAATGTCAGTGAACGACTAGCGCGGTTGCAACAGTACAGGACTGGCATGTCGAGCTCAGTTCTCACCTCGAGCATTGCGAACGACTTCCTGATGTGGCCGACCTCGTCAGCGAAGGTCTCGCGGTACAGCATCGCTTCGACTCGTGCGAAGGCGCAGGGTATCGTGAGCACCGCCTTGAGGAGCCTCTCCGCAGGGACCAGACTCTCGACGTCGCCGCCGTAGCCGGAGAGCTTTTCCACCTCCTCCTTGGTCGGCGCCATCTTGATGAGCGCCTCCAGTTGTTGCACCGACAAACCGTTCCCTGTATCAAAGATCCAGCAACCAAACCAAGAAACTCCATGTCAATCAAGGATCACCACCATATGATATGCGCGTGTTGATAGATACGTGCGCCGTGCAGCCGTTGAGTTACCGTGCAGCAGCGCAGCGTAGATTTGCTCGGCGGTGGCGTTCACCGCCTTCATGAGAATGGTGATGTTCTGCAGCCTCTTGGGGTCCAGAACATGGTTGCCGAGGGAGGGGCTCCGGCTCTGTGCCTCCTCGTGCTTCGCCGAGAGCCTCGAGTTGTACAGGAACAGCGACTCGATCATCTGCTCGTCCAATCTGCCAACGAAAAATTATCAAAAGTTGTACTGCTTCAGATTCAAAGATGAGTGCGTGCGTGAGATAAACGGAAAGTCAAACTGATCCAGGCTTACTCGAATGAGCTCGATCGGATTCTGTCCCAAACCATCCGGCGGTTGGGCGCCTGGCGCACCTTGTCCCAGTGCAGAGGCTTCAGCTTAGGCAGCGCTGCGCCATTCTTCCCCAGCGGCGCGCTCTGCCTCAGCATGCCCGGCGGCGCGGGCGGCGGCGGTAGACCCGGGCCACCACTTCTCCGAAAATTCTGCTCCTTCAGTATTAGCAGTGGTGGGGGTGGCGGCGGCGGCGGTGGTACAACACCCGGACCACAAGCCGGCACCAGCGGCGGCGGTCGAGGAGGAGGAGGAGGTGGTGGTGGCACCGTCATGCCACTTGCAGCGTCCGAGCGCACGGTTCCTGCCTCTGCTTTTGTCTCCTTTGATTGGCGCGTGCTGCTGCTCTGCACTCCTGGAAAGCTCAATGAGCCGCGGGTTCGCCGGAGCTCATGATCCATGAAGATCCGCGCTGCTGACTCCGACGAGCTCGGCGAGTGGGCGCGGCACACTCGCTCCTCGTTCCCGGGCGTGCGCGGGCATTGCGGCGAATAAGGACTCGCGTCCTTCATTTTATCCGCGGGTGTCGTAGGAGCAGAGCTCCGCCGTCTTGACCGCGCGGAAGGTGACGGCGACACGCCGTCGGCCTGGGCGGACTTCGTGTCCCGGAGCTCGGAGTAGGAGAAATGCGAGGAGTTGAAGCAGCACGACGAATGGACCGACCCGGCGCCGTCGTCTTCGGAGCAAGCTCCGGCATCAATTTCTTCTTCGCGCTTTGGTACGTCATCTTTCGGCCCGGCTACGACCGTCTCCGGCGCCTCCGCGTCGTGGTGTGCGGCCTCGATGTACGGCTTGACGGCGTCCAGGTAGAGCAGGTTCGGGCCAGGGTCGAAGCTCACCTTGTTAGTGGCGCCGCTCTGCTCAGCCCCGTCGCGCCTCCTCTGAAACTTCCTGCACGTCAGGAACACCACAAGGACGACAAGGAGCACCACCAGCGCGCCGGAGAGCGCCGCCGCGGCGGCCACAATGACGAGCTGCATGCTTTTCTTGCCATCGTGGTCATGCCCACCTCCCCCGTCGCGCGGGCTGTGCGCCGTGCCGTTCCTCCTGTGGGCGACTTTCCCGGGGACGGGGTCCGGCAGGCGCGCGTTCTTGTGGAGCAGCGGCAAGTGGGCACGAGGACCCGGGGCCGGCGCCGGTGCCGGCGCCAGAGGCGGAGCCGGAGCTGGAGCGACGGCATGGCCGTGATGCTGCCTCCGCAATGGCCTCGGGCCCAGAGCACCGATGCCAAGCAGCAATCTGAAGCTGCCAATGCCACCACCGCTATGATCTTGACCTCCCTTCTCCTCGCCGTTGCCGCCTACCGAGAAGAGAAGCACGGCGAGTGACACGAAGAAGAAGAGGCGTCTACCGAGATTGGACATGATTGGAGCCTTGCAGGCATCAACCATTTCAAGGTGCGGAGGGAAGAGGGAATGCGTCTCTGATTTGGTAGAAGAGCTGCGGAAAGGCTGTGCGATCCACGGAATGAAGCAGGCACGTACGCACTCACGCACCGGCAGGGCAGGGCAGGGCAGCCGAGGTAGGCGTCGACGCCACTGCAAGGAACCTCTGAGCAACTGCAGGTACGTGCAGTGCAATAGTTTGCATGTGTACCTGCCTATATGCGTTAATGTCACCAAGTTTTGGCTAGAAGAATCAGCTAAGATAGGCGTCAATGACACTCGAGTTTGAACTGGTTAACAGTGGTTTGTGGCAGCATGTGCGGTCAGATTCAAACGTAGTAGTATAGTAAAACAGTTAGGCACGGAAATTCAAATCGTTTTCTATTGCGTCACCCTGTCGCTGCTGTTGGTTTTGCTCGTGCGTCCCTTTGCGAGTTCGCTGCGTGCGCTCTGCAGACTTGTTTTTTACCGCAAGGCTGTTTGGCTATCAGGTCTCAGACAACAATATTATCCGCCTTTTACTGGTAACCGATCTGGGTGGGGGTCTGGGACAATGATTCTCGCCTGTAAAACGATTCAATGCCGCTGGTCTCAGGGGTTTGAATTGGGCTTAGCACGTACACATGCCAGGCGGTGTGTTTAAAACACACTGTAAGGCACCGTACCGTACCCTAGCTTGCGTGCTGTTGGATTGGTGGCATCTAGTAGCAGGGATGCGTGGACCCATGAATGTGGTTGGGAATTGAGTGCCCGCAAAGGGTGAAAACGGGAGTGCCAACCCACAGCTTCGGATTCATCTCAAGACATGTTTTGCCCAATATTGGCAGATCAAGCAGGAGCCTTGGCATGTGGCAGACTGGACCAGGTTCAGGTAAGATCTAGCGCCTGAATATCCAGCAAATGTTAGATTTTTTAGGCATGACAAATCAAACGTTTTTCATGGCAAGTTGTGTTAGCCGAGGATGGCAAGTTCAGTTCCCGAGCATGGCAAATCTGACTCAATTCATTTTTTGCCAGGAATTTACAAACTAAATTTGCCATCTTCGCGCCAATATACTTTGCCATGAAAAAGTTTCACTTGCCATGTCTAAAAATCCAACGTCTGGTTTTAGCCTTTCCGAAGATCTAAGCACTTCGGGGAATTGCTAGCTAGAAAGTTACATGACTGAGAATCTTAGAACCTGCTTGGAATTAAAAAAAACATGAACATTTTAGAGAAACCAAATTTTATGGGAAATCCTCTCTCGGTGCCCTTTAGATAGTGGAATTAGCTTGGAGAATTTCCCTTTTTTTACTCCGATTTTTGGAGGACGCTAAACATTAGCTTAAACTTTGTGTTTTTTACTCTCTTTTTTGAAATTTGATTTCGGCCCAATTTATGGATAAAGAGGATCCACACATTATAGAGGAGCTAAGGATGAATCCTCAGATGACTAAAACCAGATACATGATGATCTGAGCACAGCTAACAAATGCAACACAACAAGCAAACAAAAAATAAGAGGAGGAACACCGCATGCCACCACCGTCACCCTCGCCAACATCAACATTATGCAAGGTTAAGGTAAGACAGTTTCAATGACAAGAGACAACGAACGCAAGGGGAGGGGCCATCACCTACTTCGAGAAGGGTGGACCTCGTTGTGGTAGTATTTGTCTGTCGTCGAAGGGGGGCGACTGCCCCCTTACCCTGGCACGAAGGAAGTTGCTCTTTCGAACGATAGAAAGCTCAGTAGCATGAATGGCAGCATGAAATCGCTTGAAATAGGCTTTCGCCCAACTTTATAAATAAAGCAAACATCGATACAACCAGATCCAAAGTGACAAAGAAGCTAATATGGCTAGGGCAGCAACACAATCACGCCCAAAGAAAGCAAAAATAAATAAGAAAAAAACCACCTAGTGGTAGTAGGCTCATCGACACTACAGAGAGGAAAGACGACAGACGGTATCCAGAAGCGCATCCAACATGAGCCAAAGACGACCGCGATCCCGAGTGAAAGAACATGTGGTGCCCCCATGTTAGGTTTTGGTAATTGGTGACATTCTCTATGGACTAATGGTTGCCTTGAGTTATATTTGAAGGATTTGTCCATAGGCTTTTCTTGAAGTTCATGTTGGTTTCAAGGAGTTTATGTGTTAGCCAAGGTGCTTTTCAAGGAATTATCCACAGATTGGGTTGGCCATGTAAGAGTTGAGCCTATTGCAAGCATGTCTTAAAGAAGAAGATTGTATGAACATTCATGTTTACCTTCAAAAGATCATCCTAATGAAAAGAGTTGTAAAGATTAAAGGTTGATCAAGACTAAGTACAAGAATGATTCAAGTTGATCAACACACAAAGCATAAAAGATGTACTGAGTGGGATCAAGTGGTCTCATGGTATGGTAAGCTTTTGTCCATTATGCTTTGTGTACTAACTCATTGTCTACGTGTGAGTTCTATGTGGGGTTAGGTATGTTTCCATGAGTTTTCATCAAGAGGAAGATCTCATACAACCCATGGAGGATGACATCAAGTGGTGATCATCATCAAGATTGCGGTGTGAAAGTTCAAGTGGAGCATCATGAAGAGATCATCCTTGAAGCTTGTCGTCCATTGTGGTATCAATGGACTTGTGAAGATGTGCCGAAGAGTGGCTCACCCATAGTGGAGTCTGGGAGAGCAATCAACTAGTCTTCATTGAGCCAATGCAATCAAGAAAGGTGGTCCAACTTGAGGGAGTCAAGATCGTCATCATCTAGCTCAAGTGGACTATGTGCAAGGCAAAGGTTTGCCCTTGATAGGTTTTATGTTTTACCGGTCTCATGGTGGTAGTTGGGAGACCGGGTTATAGGATCGATTGCCGTACTATCAAGGGGGCTCTCTGGTGAGTAGCTTGATCATATCGTTCGTCGAGAGCTCAAACCATTGCATCATATTTCTTGGTTCTTGTTTGGTTCTTCTTCTTGTGAGTTTTGGAGCTTATGGTCATCTTCATGACAAGCTCGAGTTCTTTGAAAACGGAGTTCACATGCATCTTCTATGATGTTTTTGATGTTGGCGTTTTTGTCGGTTCTTCATTCATAGAGGTTTCACATCTCTATACCTTTGGCATTTTCTACTGCCTCTTCTTACTACTCGTCGTCATCTATCCAACAAGCTTGAGTTTGCCAATTTGGAGCTCATTTGCATAAGGTGTGGCAGTTCAGGCTTTATTGTACCCTCTGGTTTCTCTGCTGTCTTCCTGAAGGCCTCAAGCGACAGTACCGCGGCCCTGTGCCGCGCTGGTGCTTCTGGGGATGCAATTTTTCGTGTCGGGTTGCGCGACAGTGGAACGGTAGTATAAGCGGTAGTACCGCCCATGCACTACCGCTCCACATCCGCTCCCCTCCAGGACCCTGCGTGCTCCCAGCGGTTGTAGAGCGACAGTGGGTGTGCGTCACTGCTTCACCCCATCTGTCCACCTCTACCTCCTTAGTGCCCTGAGCTGCAACCGCAGCAGTAGTACCGCTGGGGCGAGCAGTCGTACCGCTCCGGCCGCACTACCGGCTCGTGGTCTCGCACCATTGCGTTTCTCTATGTGCAATACTGCCCGAGCAGTAGTACAGCTCCCCTGAGCGGTAGTACCACTCGTGTGCGGGCTGAGCACATAACGGTTAGATTCAGGAGGTCCAATAAAAGGGGGCCTTCTTCCCATTTAACATTATCCTTTGAGCTCGCATTTGCCCCCACTGTTGACCTTTTTTGAGCTTGCTATCTCTCAATCCCTCCATGGATTCTTATTAGTTTTTTTTGGGGGGGGGGAGGAGATCTAGATCCACACTTCCACCAATCTGTTTCTCCTCTATGTGAGGGTAACCCCTTGGATCTAGATCTTGGAGTTCTTGGTGTTCTCCTTCTTGTTCTTCCTCTCTTTTTCCTCCATAGCTTTCGTTGCTTTGGTGGGATTTGAGAGTGAGGGACTTGGGCACTCCGTGTGCCCTTGCCATTGCATTAGTTGCATTGATTTGAGTTCTCCACGATGATACGTGGAAGTTACAAGTTGAGAAGCTTATTACTCTTGGGTGCTTGGTACCCCAGAGCTTTTTCCTCTTGGGTGCTTGGGCACCCTAGATGGTTGGTGGTGTTCAGAGCTCAATCATTATGGTGTAAAGCTCCGGGAAAGCGTCGGGGTCTTCAATTAGGTTGTGGAGATTGCCCCGAGCAATTTGACGAGTACCGGTGACCGCCCCCAAGGGTTGCCAAAGTGTACGAGTTCGGTGACCGCCCCCAATGGTTGACATTCGTACGGGGTTCGGTGACCGCCCTCAGGGGTCCCTTAGAGGAATCACGACATCTTGCATTGTGCGAGGGCGTGAGGAGATAACGGTGGCCCTAGTGGCTTGTTGGGGAGCATTGTGCCTCCACACTGCTCCAAACAGAGATTAGCATCCGCAAGGGTGTGAACTTCGGGATACATTGTCGTCTCTGCGTGCCTCGGTTATCTCTTACCCGAGACCTTTACTTATGCACTTTACTTTATGATAGCCATTGTGTTTCATGTTATATATCTTGCCATCACTTAGTCGTTCATCTTGCTTAGCATAAGTTGTTGGTGCACATAGGTGAGCCTAATTGTTGTAGATTTTTTGCTTGACAAATTAACCGCTAGTGTTGGGGTTATTCCCCACGACTAGGACCCGGCTCATAAGGATAAGCCGCCCTAAGGCTTAAGTCATCTCTGGGTTTAAGTCGCCCCAGCGTTAAGTCGTCTCTGGACTTAAGCTGCCATGTTAAGTCATTTTAGATCCTGATCCGGCTGGTGAGACCCGGCAGGTGAGACACGGCATGTGAGACCCGACAGACAGTCTCTAACCTGACAGACAGTTATGACCCGACAAACAGTTATGACCCGACAGACAGTTATGACCTGACAGACAGTTATGACCCGGCAAATAGGTTGAGACCCGGCAGATGCATGGAGTCACGGAGATGAGTCTCAGGGATGAGCCACTTGGGGTTAAGAAGCCCAAGACGTTAAGAAGCCCACGAAGAGAAGCCCAAGATGTTAAGAAGCCCACGGTGAGAAGTCAGAATAGTTTAAATCTTAATCCTACTTGGACTCTACATGTAACCCACCCCTTCAACTTATATAAGGAGGGGCGGGGCACCCAAGAGGGTCAAGTTTTTCTAGACGTCTCCATAGACAGGTCTTAGACAAGATCAAAATAGATGCTCTCGAGATAGAGGTAGTGAAACCTCGCCCTTGTAACTGAGATCGTCATCGTCATAAATATCAATGAAGGATCTAGGCTTTTACCTCCACCACAAGGGGCCAAACTTGGGTAAAATCTCGCGTCTCTCGTCCCACTCAACCCCTCTCAAGCTACCACGTAGATGCATTGGCCTCACGACTAAGTCCTCACACTAGGACATCTGTCGTGACAAAACCACGGTAGTTGGCGCCCACTGTGGGGCCTGCGCACAGTGGTGTTGAGTTCTTTGAGGGATCTCTTCAGGGATCAAGAAGGTCGTGGCTATCCGAATCAGGAAGAATTGGCACGGAAGGATTCAAATTAAACCCTGAGTTGATCAGTCGAAATTGCCAGATCAACAAGAGCCATTACAGAAGGATCTGCATCAACTCTAGCCTCATTAGTTGAGATCAAAGAAATATTATTGTCATGCGGCCATGGATGATCTCTACAATTTTGATTCGATCTGTGTGGGCTGTCAAGCGAAGATCCAATCTACGTCGATGACAAATCAGAAAAGAAAAGGGGGTCAAACAGCTACGACCCGGACGAGGACTTGGTCATGGATGTGGCTTCGTCTCGCTCCATTGACCCGCCCCTGCTGTTCTAAACCATCGTCGCGGCCGCACTGAGTCACCTTCGCCTCTGGGCCGCGTCCGCTTTCTATGATGCTGAGCACACCGGCCTCTACCGTCGCTGGTGAGTCACCTCCGCTGCAGGCCACCCAGCCCTCAAGTCGCCTTCACGGCCTCACTGTCAAATCGCCTTAAGTCGCTGCTACAATCTCCCTGTGTTGGCCGGTCCAATCCAAGGAAGCGGCTCCCCTGACGTACGTTGCCTGTAGTTGTGGCACTGCCATGTGGGCCTGTTTTTCAATGAGCCCACCTGTCACTGATGGAACGGCACCCTGCCGAACGGCAGAGGAGCCTCGTCCCCAATCCAAACCCCCGTGGACCCGCTTCGCTCTGCTATAAGTAGCCACCGCAGCGCTGAGCCACCGGCTGCCTTCGCTCGGCCCTGTGTGAGCTGTTGTCCGCTTCGCCACGGGCCGCCATCGCCACATGCACTGAGCCGCCGTAGTTTTGACCCAGTGAATGGACTCCACCTCGCCAGGGGTCGTTGCCCGCGCTTTGTAAGCCTCTACGATGGCCCCAGCTGCGTCGAGCCACCGTGGCCATGGCGAGTCGCCCTTATCACACATTATGCTACCTGCGAGCCACTCCAAGCCGCCACTCTTGCCCGCTGCTCCGCCTAACCACCACGGCGTCGCTTCGCCTCCCTTCAGCAGGTCTGCCTTTGAGCCCGCCGACCTCTGCTGTTGCCACCTTGGCTTCACTCTGAGTCGCCGGGAGGGCCTCGCTCCGGGTCACTCCAAGTCTCCGTCACCGGCTCGCCTCTGCCGTGCGTCACATCAGCAAGCCGTCTGCCTTGAGCCATCGGACTCTGACTCTGAGTGACCTTCGCTCCGACCCGCTCCGACTCGGCCTTGCTCTGTCCTGCCCTCGCCTCATTGACCCGCCAGCCAAAGAGCCGCCATGTGGCCAACACTATAGAAGACTAGGGCTTGGCTATGCAACACACAATGTATTAATCGGGTGCATCAGGCACGTATATATAATGTACAAGGCAGGCCACAACCTCAACTATACAGAGAACTAGGAGGTGGGCCTATGACACAGTTATACATGCACAAATATATTCAACACCCCCCCGGCAGTCGAAGCATCCCCGGAGACACATAGACTGGACCGAAACTCCTCGAAGATGGGAGTAGGCAATCCCTTAGTCATCACGTCAGCAAACTATTGTGACGTCGGAGCATGGAGAACCCGAACATGGCCAAGGGAAACCTGCTCGCGCATGAAGTGAATATCGAGCTCAATATGCTTCGTACGTCGATGGTGCACCAGGTTGGCGGAAAGGTAGACCACGCCGACGTTATCGAAGTAGACAAGAGTGGCCTTGTGAACATCACAAAGCAACTCCTGGAGCAGCTGATGGATCCAAGAGCACTCGGCCATGACATTAGCCACGATGTGATACTCTGCCTCGGTGCTGGAGCAGGAGACCGTGGGCTACCGCTTCGATGACCAAGAGATCAACAAGGGCCCAAGGTAGACGTAGTAGCCTGACATGGATCATTAAGTGTCGGGGCAGCCAGCCCAGTCGGCATCCGAGTAGGCCACGAGGTCGGTGGAGGCGGAGGCTGTGAGGGTGAGTCCCAAAGACATGGTGCCGCATATATAACAGAGAATACGCTTCGTTAAGGTCTAGTGGGAGTCACGCGGAGCATGCATGTGGAGGCACACCTGCTGGACAGTGTACTGTAGGTCGGGACGAGTCAGCGTCAGGTACTATAAGGCACCAACAATGGAGCGATAGAATGCTGCATCAGACGCGAGAGACCCCTCCAGAGCAGAGATCTTTGTCGTCGTGTCGATGGGGGTGGGCACCGACTT
The DNA here is from genome assembly GCF_002162155.2 of Triticum dicoccoides. Taxonomy (NCBI): domain Eukaryota; kingdom Viridiplantae; phylum Streptophyta; class Magnoliopsida; order Poales; family Poaceae; genus Triticum; species Triticum dicoccoides. The sequence continues at coordinate 506,231,834 of NC_041383.1, forward strand.
GCAGTTAAGCATACCGGCACGCTCCAGAAGCTCGTGGACGTACTTCTGCTGATGCAGAAAGAAGCCGTCAGTTCGTCGAACCACCTCGACGCCGAGGAAGTAGTGCAAATGCCCCAAATCCTTGAGGGGGAACTCATCACAAAGACGAGCAATCAACCGCTGAAGGAGGTCGGGGGCGGACACCGTGAGGATGATGTCGTCGATGTAGAGCAGCAGATATGCAGTGTCAGCTCCCTAATGATGCACGAAGAGTGAGGCATCGGAGCAAGTGGACCGAAATCCTAGAGACTGCAGAAAGGTTGCGATACGCTGGTACCAAGCCGGAGGTGCCTGCTTCAACCCGTAAAGAGAATGGGAGAGCAAGCACACAAAGTCTGGGTGCTCGGCATCGACGAAGAAAGTGGGCTGCTCACAGAACACCTGCTCGGCAAGATGGTCGTGCAAGAAGGCGTTGGAGACATCCAACTCGTGCACATGACAGGCGCGCGAGACCACCAACTGGAGCACAATGTGGATCGTGCCCGGTTTAACAACCGGGGCAAAGGTGTAGGTGAAGTACACGCCCCCGCGCTGCCAAAATCCATGAACTACCCACCGAGCAGTAGCGCTCGAGAGAACCATCTGGGCGAGTCTTGTGGCGAAACACCCACTTGCCAGTGATGATGTTGGCACGAGGGGATCGCGAAACAAGCTGCCACATGCAGTTGCGCTGTAGGGCATCGAACACCTCCCGCATCACAGTTAGCCAATGGGGATCCCTAAGGGCAGTGCGAGCGGATGTGGGGATGGGTGATGGCGTCGACGTCGAGGCAGCGCACACATACTCATCGGAGGATTTGCGCATGCTCGGCCGAAGCACTCCTGCCCGGGCACGGGTCATCACGCCAATAGATGGGTCAGCAGGGCCAGCGGCGGCGGGGGGCCGGGCGGCGGCGGGGGCACCCGCGAAGGTGACAGGGGCCATGGCGACCGTGGCCGTGGTAGCGGCGGCGCCAGCCGAGCCTGCGGCCGAGGGGGCGACTGGCGAGGAGGAAGTCGAGCCTGTCGCCGGGGTGGCGGCACCAGCCGAGGTGGCGGGCGGGGTGCCTGCCGGCTCAACCTTGTAGGAGGGAGACGGGGACCCGGGGCCCCGGTCAGATTCGACCTCGGGGGAGGGAGTGAAAAAATCGGGAGGTGGCGGTAGAAGGCGCTGTGCCGAGGGGCCTCCACGGGGTGCCGCCGCGCATCGCTCCAAGAAGGGGGCGTGGGGTCGGTGCCGAAGGATCCGAAGCCGGAGAAACCTAAAAAAAGGGAACATCATGTCGACAAAGTACACGTGCCTTGAGGCGTACACACGATGAGTGACGGGATCATAGCATTGGCAACCTTTGGTGTTAGGAGGGTACCCAAGGAAGACACATGGGACAGAACATGGTGCAAGTTTGTGTGGCGTGGTGGATGCGGTGCTAGTATAACAGAGACACCCAAAGATGCAGAGACCGTCATAGGACGTTGGTGTACCAAAGAGAAGGTGGTGAGGGGCGTAGTTCCACCGAGGACGACATGGAAGAATGTTAACTAAAAGAGTGGCGGTGGCGAGAGCATCGGGCCAAAACCGAGCGGGCACGTTAGAGTGAAAGAGTAATGTGCGAACACAGTCATTAAGAGTGTGGAGAATGCGCTCGGCGCGACCATTCTGCTGTGAAGTGTAAGGATAAGTTAGACAAAGGGTGGTGTCGTGAGAGGCGAGAAGTGTGTGGAGAGCGGCATTGTCAAACTCTTTTCCGTTATCAGTCTGGAGTGCGAGTATGGGGCAATCGAACTGGGTGGTGACATATGAATAAAAGGCGGTGAGTGTGCTAAAGCATCGGATTTACGACAAAGAGGAAAAGTCCATACATAATGAGAATAATCATCTAAAATCACCAAGTAGTATAGATATCCCGTGTTACTCGCAACGGGAGACGTCCAAACATCACTATGAAGTAATTGAAACAGAAAAGTGGAAACTAAAGTAGACGCACTAAAGGGAAGACGAACGTGCTTGCCCAAGCGACAAGCCTCACAAGTATGCTCGTCGAGCTTATTACATGAGAAAGAAAAACTCCTAAGAATCTGACACAAAATGGCAGGGTTGGGGTGGCCCAAGCGAGCATGCCAAAGGTCAACGTCGATGGTGAGGGCGACCAGTGTGTAGGTGGAGGTGCCGGCGTGCACGGGATAAAGCTCATCGGGGCTATCACATCGGTGAAGCACCATCCGGCTACAAGCATCCTTCACAAAAAACAACAACACCGTGCCGCGCTGTGAGTCGCCCGAGCGGTCAGACTACCGTGCTGACTCGCCCCGTGCTGCCTTGTCCTCATCTCCAGGGTCCTGAGCCGTCCCCACTCATGTTATGGTTTGATCGGTGCACCTATGCCATGCTGACCTACTGATCCGCTATTACTTTGCTCGTGGCTGAGCCGTCATTGCATGGACATCTCATTGCCGCGGCCGGACGCGGCCATCCTCCAGCGCCCACACCATATTCTCCTGCTGCCGTGAAATAGTCATCACGCCTCGCTCCTTGGCTGAGCCGGTCCACTCCAAACCACTGCAGGAGTTGCCGCTCCGTCCCGTCAGCCACTGCTGCGATCTGTTGCCTTGAGAATCCATGCGTTTGTAGGATTGAAAGTATGTCTTGAGGGGGGTGATTAGACTACTTGACCAAATAAAAACTTAACCTTTTCCCAGTTTTAGTTCTTGGCAGATTTTAGCAACTTAGCACAAGTCAAGCAATCTCAATACAATTCAAGCAAACATGCAAATAGTATATGAGCAGCGGAAAGTAAAGCATGCAACATGCAAGAAAGTAAATGGGGGAGTTTGGAGGGAGCAAACGCAATATTGACACGGAGATTTTTGGCGTGGTTCTGATAGGTGGTGCTATCGTACATCCACGTTGATGGAGACTTCAACCCACGGAGGGTAACGGCTGCACCAGTCCATGGAGGGCTCTACCCACGAAGGGTCCATGAAGAAGCAACCTTGTCTATTCCATCATGGCCATCGCCCATGAAGGACTTGCCTCACTAGGATAGATCTTCACGAAGTAGGCGATCTCCTTGCCCTTACAAACTCCTTGGTTTAACTCCACAATCTTGACGGAGGCTCCCAAGTGACACCTAACCAATCTAGGAGACACCACTCTCCAAAAGGTAATAGATGGTGTGTTGTTGATGAACTCCTTGCTCTTGTGCTTCAAATGATAGTCTCCCCAACACTCAACTCTCTCTCACAAATTTGGCTATGGTGGAAAGATGATTTGAGTGGAAAGCAACTTGGGGAAGGCTAGAGATCAAGATTTATATGGTAGGATTGGAATATCTTGGTCTCAACACATGAGTAGGTGGTTCTCTCTCAGAAAATGAGTAGTGGAAGTGTAGGTTTGTTCTGATGGCTCTCTCCACGAATGAAGAATGGGTTGAGGGGTATATATAGCCTCCACACAAAATCTGACCGTTACACACATAGTCCCAAACTCGGTGGGACCGAATCAGCAAACTCGGTCAGACCGATCCAGGTAAAATATGAACGTTGGAGTTTTTGGTGGGACCGATATAGTCATCTCGGTGAGACCGATATGCTAGGGTTAGGGCATAACGTAATCTCAGTGTGACTGATTGCATAAGCTCGGTTGGACCGATTTCAGCAATAGGTACACAGAGGGTTGGTCAGGCAAACTCGATGGGACCGATTCGCTCACTTCGGTGGGACGAAGTGTTACAAAGAGGAAACATGGAGTTTGCAATGTAGACTCGGTGCGGCCGATTTGCTGTGAGACCGAAATGTTACATAAAGGAAACAAAGAGTTTGCAATCCCATCTCGGTGAGACCGAGATCCCTATCGGTGAGACCGAAGTAACTAGGGTTTGTGGTAGTGGCTATGTCAAATGGAACTCAGTGGTGCCGGATAGATCAAATCGGTGGGGCCGAATTTGACTTTAGGTTTAGGACATATGTGGAGATGAGAAAGTGGTTGAGGGTATTGGAGCATATCACTAAGCATTTTGAGCAAGTAAGCCATTAAGCAACACCTCATCCCCTTTTAATAGTATTGGCTTTCCTATGGACTCAATGTGATCTTGGACCACTAAAGTTAAAATCTAGAGTCTTGAGCTTGTTGCCAATATATGTCCTTTGCATTTTGAGGGGTCCACATCTCTAGTCCATGCCATGCCAATCATTGAACTTTCTAAAATGATCATCTTGAAATAGCATTAGTTCAACGAACTATATGTTGTTAAGAATTACCAAAACCACCCAGGGATTAGTTGCACTTTCAATCTCCCCCTTTTTGGTAATTGATGACAACATATAGATCAAAGCTTCGACAAATGATATTAAGAATTAAGTACATTGTCGCTTTGAGAAGTATGTGATAAGCAAGAGTTCCCCCTAAATTTGTGCATTGTTTAAAATTTGCTTTGGACAGCAAATGCACAAACTGTTAGGATCATGGGTTACTCTTGCATGTCACATACATCTTGGTGGAGCGCTCAAAATGATAATAGATAAGAACAAGCACTCATCACCAAGGCAAAGTGAATGATCATACAAGAGATAGATAATGTCATCATTCAAGCATAAGCATAAAGTATGATATGATCAAGCACATGATCATACAAAGTATCTCACACAGACAGACATAATGTATCTCAACCAAGCAAACAAAGCGAATAAGTAGCAAAAAGAGACAAATCTCTCTCTTTCCAAAGCCTATGATCTATACACATTCTCCCCCTTTGGCAACAAGTTACCAAAAAGCTTGAAAATGCATAGTGCTATGAGAATCTCTAGGCTTGATTTTCGGAAGAAGGTGTTGAGATGTCTCCAAGGACGAATGCATCTATAGATGATGTGGGAGTTGGAGGGGTTGCCACTGGAGGGGAAACAGGAGTTGTGAGAGTTGTGGCTGCAGGTGCTGAAGTTGTAGCTCTAGTGGCTGTCACTGGCACTGCTGCAGACCTCTATGCCCTAGGAACTCTGTGGAACACCTGTGTAGTAGCTTTGCCCTTCCTCTCCTGTGCTTCTTCCTGTAGTTCTTCAATAGTTGTCTGTATCTCAGTCACTTTCAAGTCCAGATCATAGAATTTTATCTCAATGATCCTCTCCAAGCTCTCCTGGTTTTGAGTCAGGGTAGCTAGTCCTTTCTCAATCCTCAAGGTTGCTTGAATCAGAAATCCACGCTGGTCTTGCTTCGACCTGAGAAAGACTTCTGAAGCTTCTACTGCACTTGGAATCTTTGCTACTTTTTCTGCTCTCGCTTTCTCCTTCTTCTCATGAGCTGCAACTGAAGATGGATCTTTAGCATCCATGAAAACTGTGTTGTCCTCAAAGTCAGGCAACAAAGGAAGATGTTCTTTGTCCAAAAGATACACTGCTTGCTTCATCTTGGAATTGATTAGCTCTTGGATGTGTGGAGCATACCCACATGATCTCTTCTGGTCAGCTGCTATCCTTTTGATTGTCTCTACAATCAAGCTCATGACCTTGAACTTCTGTGGCACAACATCAAACAACTGCAGCAAGTTGATGGAATGGCCTCTGATCATCCTGTGATCTCCAGATTTGGGCAACAGTGTGTGCCTTAGTAGGAGGTGCTTGAGCAGCAACCTCTGATCATCGAAATACCAGTAAGCCCCGAAGGCAGTAACGACCACATGGACCCAGCGATGGAGCAGGACGAGTCAGGTCACGCCAAACTGAGTTCGGAGCAAATACCCGATCAAAATGATCCGGAAGGACGAGATCATGAAACCACCCTAGAACAGGAACATAGTCCGGACGATGATGCATTCATCATCCCGGACGAACGAGTGGAACGAGACAACCTCCACTGAAAGCTTATGGCCACAGCAAGAAGTCTAAAGAAGCAGAAGCAGCGGCTCAAGGCTGCACAGGAAAAGCTCAGTTGCAGATGGAATAAAGTGCTAGACACTGAAGAACGATATGGCAACGATCGCCATACAAAGAGCTACCCAAAACGCAAGCTACTGCCTGAATTCGACGACGAGGCCGTTCCACCAAAGAATAATACGACCAGGAGACCAGACGTACCGCTCCACAACCGCAACAAAACGGCTACTGACGCCGCGCACGATCTACATGAGCATCTGGATAAGAAAGTCGGTGCTGCCAGGTCCATCTACGGATCTAAAGGACACACCCGGCAAGGGAATATGGTCACCAAAATGATCATACAAGCCAAATACCAGTTCGGAATAAACTCCATACACAACAACAGCCGACTGCATGCCACAGCGCATCCAGATACAGAGGGGCTGCTCACCCCCTGTGCTTCACCGAAGAAGTACTGGACCATGAATTCCCACAAGGTTTTAAACCTATGAACATAGAGGCATACAATGGAACGACAGACCCAGGGGTCTGGATCAAGGATTTTATCATGCATATTCACATGGCTCGTGGGGATGACCTCCACGCCATCAAATACCTTCCCCTCAAGCTGAAGGGACCAGCTCGACACTGGTTGAAAAGCCTCCCCGAAAACTCAATTGGGAGTTGGGAGGAACTCGAAGACGCTTTCAGGGCCAATTTTCAAGGGACTTATGTCCGGCCTCCGGATGTAGACGATCTAAGTCATATAATCCAACAGCCCGGAGAGTCCGCCGCAAGCTTTGGAACAGATTCCTCACTAAGAAGAATCAAATTGTCGATTGTCCGGACACCAAAGCCTTAGCGGCATTCAAACACAACATCCGTGACGAATGGCTCGCCAGACACCTCAGCCAAGAAAAGCCAAGGACAATGGCAGCCTTAACAAGCCTTATGACCCGCTTTTGCGCGGGTGAAGATAGCTGGCTAGCCCGTAAAGGCACCAACGACCCCAGCACATCCAAAATAAGGGATGGCAACGGGAAGCCACGGTGTAATAAAAACAAACGCCAAAACAAGGAAGAGAGCCCAGACAACACAATGGTCAATGCCGGATTCAGGGGCTCTCGACCTGATCAGCAAAAGAAGCCATTTAAAGGCAGTAAAGAGGGACCGTCCAGTCTGAACAGAGTCCTGGACAGACTATGCCAAATTCATGGCACCCCGGAGAAACCTGCGAACCACACCCATAGAGAGTGCTGGGTCTTCAAGCAGGCCGGAAAATTAAATGCCGAACACAAAGGGAGAGAAACACCAAGTGAAGACGAGGATGAACCTCGCCAGCCGAACACTGGGGGACAGAAAAAATTCCCTCCAGAGGTTAAAACAGTAAACATGATCCACGCGACTCACACATTCACGAGAAGGCATGAATGCGCGCTCAGAGAAGCGCACGATGTAGAGCCCATCGTACCCACATCTGACTACGGGATGTCTCGTCCGATCACTTTCGATCACATGGACGGCCAAACTAGTATTCGGTGCGTAGGATCACAAGCCTTGGTGCTTGACCCAATAATCGATGGATACCATCTCACCCGTGTCCTCATGGACGGCGGAAATAGTCTCAATTTAATATACAAGGACACTGTCCGCGGGATGAGGATAAACCCATCCAGAATTAGCCAAAGCAACACCACCTTTGAAGGGGTGATACCAGGCATTGAAGGCTACGGCAGGGGCTCCGTCGTACTGGAGGTAGCATTTGCCCCCCCAGGCAACTCCAGAAGCGAAGAACTACTCGTCACCATTGCACCCTTCCAAAGCGGCTATCATGCACTGCTTGGAAGACCGGCCTATGCCCGCTTCAATGCATTGCCGCACTATGGCTACCTTACACTCAAGATGCCCGGTCCCCGTGGCGTCATCACCGTTAGCGGAATCACAGAGTGCTCTTCACGTGCAGAGGAACACGCGACGGCCCTGGCGGCCGGACTATAAGCGGCCTCCAATATCAGAAAAAATGACTAATCATTATGACCATATACATGGTTAGACGAGTCCGGTAGCCCGGATAAAATTCAACCAGGGTACCGTATATGTAATCCCATAGCGGAAACCAGGGGCTATAAATATTTAATACAGCCCCACACTTGGCTCAACCTTATTGGCAGGCCAACATCTTACACTTTTACTATCCATCGCATACTTACGTTGTACTCTCCTATGAGTTTTCCTTTTTTCCACAGACAACGTTCACGCGATACCCTTCCAGGATATGGCACAACGGAGACAAAGGCGCAGACGTGCAGCAGGGCCCTGTTCAACAGGTTTCTTTTTAGATTAAGCCCCTGTGTAAACCTTTTCTATTGCCTCTTGTTGTTTAAACCATCCCATGGGTTCCATACCCACAGAGGATACTGTCGTTATTGGCATTTCGCCATGACAGATTACCGCACGTACCTGGAAATATAGGGTTCATAATGAATGGGAATTCTTGAGCCCATCTTCTGTTATAAAGCTCGAACACCTTCGGGAGTGTTCGGGGTCAGGAGTTTGGCCTTATATGCATCAGCTTCGAATCATGTCTTTGGTCAAATGTTGGGTTTGCCCGTCTCCTGGGTTTGCCGCCTTACGTTCCGTTATTATCGGCTAATGCGGCCAAAGGAGAACTACGCGATTGTACCCCGGTTATTCTGGATGAGCACCTCAGTAGAGAAAGCCGAAAAGTGACTGTCATGATGCAACGAGAGACTGTTCAACCACTCGAAGACTCACCAGAATCTTTAGGATTCCTCCGCATTAACGAAGGGCCGTTTCCCGGCCATGTACACACGTGCCCATATTCGGATGCACGCGAAGGTACCAGGGGCTACATAGTAGCCCCACCATTAGACTCCCATGGCTAAGCGAATGTGTTACAGCTATATAGTCTGGTCGCCTAGTTCGCCGTGCAATCACCTCCTTAACGGACCAAGACGTTGGATCAAGTGTGATTAAGCATATTTTTCGAGAACACCCCCGCATTGTATGCGTGGGGGCTGAAGCCAACGACTGCTATCTTTCAGACTACTTATACATACAAAAACGGCCGTACAGGGGACACAATCATACTTCTGGGAAAAAGTATAAATACAGCCTCATAATCAAAATTAACATTGTTTTTACAAGGATTCAACTTATCACTCGAACAAGACATTCTTCGAGCACTGCGCCTCTATTAGGCGGGCACCTTTTGTGACCTGCGCCAAGTAGTGCTCGAGCGGATATTGGCCTCCCTCCGAATCCTGGGTCACTATAATGGTGGCCTCCATATCAGTCCAATAGGCTTTAACGCAGGCAAGAGCCATTCGCGCATCCTCTATGCACACCGACCTCCTCATGGCGTCAATCCAAGACATGGACCCAAGGAATTGCTGCACCAAACCAAAGTAACTGTCCGACTTAGGCCCCTTCGGCCAAAGATGGTCTATTACAGACCGCATTGCAAGCTGGGACATCCTATGAAGCTCCACCACAACAACCACCTTCTCATTTAATGGCAGCGGGCGAGTGGGAGCATTGAATTGCGACCAGAAAAGCTTCTCCACTTCCTTATCACCTTGATCCTCGAAGAACTTGGCAGCGTCAGCTGTACTTTTTGCCAAGTCCGCATATGCGTCTACAGGACTCCAGCGCCCAGCCAGGGGAGCATACTTTGGATCCAAAAACTTCGTCCGTAGTAAGTAGGAGCCCTCGGCCATGATTTTGTCGGCCTGTTGGAGCTCCTCCCGCATACCCCGGATCTCGGTCCGCATCTCCTTGGCGGCATTAAGTGCCTTGTCTAGCTCGGCCGAACTAGCCTTATTCTCCTTTTCAAGCAGTACATACCGGTCAGTGGCATTTTTCAACTCCCCAGCCATTTCGGCTATCGTTTCCTCGCTTCGGCGATGAGCAACCTGTTCGGCTCTCAATTCTTCGGCCGCCTTTAGGGCAGCTGCATTGCTATCCCGAGCTTGTTCCTTGGCCTGAGCAAGTTCCGCCCTCAGGGCCTCCACGGCAGCAGCACCATCTGCAGTGTAAACACGTTGCATTAATATTATGCTCCTCACGCATTTTCCTACATAAAACATAATAAAGGGAAGCAGAGCTCACACCCTGTGACTCTTCCAGCCTCTTGTTCACCAACGTGATATCGACATCGATTGATCCGATCTGCCTCCTTAGTTCGGCAACTTCAACAGACTGGTCGGCTGCCGGATCCTTAGACACCTGCGCACACGTACATCACAGCCATTACTATATGATCCCCCGTTTGCTACCTATGGCAGGCAACCAGAGTCTCAGGGGCTACTATCCATAGGGAGCACACCTAGCGCGTGCTTCACAACCAAAAAATAGTGCATTTTTCACTACATACCACAAAGCCTTTGAGCAGGCTTGTAAATGCCTCATTCAAACCGCCGGTAGCGGATGAAATCTTCGTGAGCACCGTGCTCATTAAAGAGCGGTGCTCCTCCGAGAGCGCGGCTCGCTCCAGAAGGCCTGTCAGTACGTCCGGCCGGACATCAAACTGTGCCGAACCCTTCTCATTGCCCCTCGTGGGAGCCGAACGCTCCGGGCTCAGGGCGACTGACGTGTTCACTTCCGGCTTCGGCAGATCCGGACTCCTCCGTGACGACACCTCAGTGTCGCCCGCTTCATGAGGCGGGGAGGTGGGTGGGGTCTCACTCTCCATCATCTCCGGAGAAAGATCCCCTGAAGACGAACTCTGTTGAGAGGAGCTGCTCACCGGACTGCAAAAGACGAAGTCCCGGTTATGGATCTCGGAGAAACACCACACCTTCGAATTAATGATTAACTTACAGCTCGGTGGAGGGCTGGCCCGTTGGTGGGCATGACACGGTGAGGGCGCCCGTCGCGGCAGAGCCCCCTAGTGATGACTTCTTCCCTTGTTTGGGCATCTCCGCCTCCAAGTCTTCGGAGGCGGCCCTCTTCCTCCCGCGCGGGGAGGAGGCTTTAACCTCCCCTTCCCGACTATCCTCCCTAGGGGAGGTAATGATTCCCCCGATTTGGATGCGTAGTGTGTGAAGTTCGGCTTCACCGCCCTTTCCTTTGCCTTTCCCTGAGGGGATTTTGCTGAGCACCCAGCCAAGCATCTTGCCCACGGTTGGGCCAGGCGAGCCTTCAGGAAGTGGCGCCAGACACCTGATTCTCTCCGCCTTGGTGAGCCATTCCTGGCCACGGAGGGTTTTTCACAATAATGGTTATGACAAATATAAACGAAGTGTCCAACTTTAAGGTTACTTACTTGGGCGTCTAGGCGATTGCAGCTTAGGCCCACATCCTCGGTGGTGTCCGGACACTTTACTTGTGGTCCGAAGAATAATTTGCACATCCCTTCGAGCTTCAGGCCGAAGAAGTGCTTAATAGTCCGCGGACCCTCCGGATTAAACTCCCACATCCGGAGAGGCCGACGTTTGCACGACAACATCCGTCGGATTAGCATCACTTGCATTATGCTGACAAGATTTATGTCCCTCTCAATAAGCTCCCGGATGCGATTCTGCAGTTCTGGTACATCACCAGCGGGCCCCCAATTCCGTCCCACGTCGGTCCAAGACGCCAACTGTGATGGAGGGCCCGAGCGAAACTCGGGGGCGGCTACCCACTTTGTGCCTCTGGGAGCTGTAACATAAAACCACCTCCGTTGCCATACATCGATACTTCCGGGAAAGAACCCTCTGGCCATGGGGCGTCAGCATTCCTGCTTATTATGGCACCTCCGCATTCCGCATTTTCCCCCTCGATCATCTTCGGCTTCACATTGAAGGTCTTGAGCCATAAGCCGAAGTGTGGGTTGACGTGGAGAAAAGCCTCGCACACAATAATGAACGACGAGATATGGAGGATGGCGTCTGGAGCCAGATCATGAAAATCTAACCCATAGTAGAACATGATCCCCCTCACAAAGGGGTCGAGGGCGAGGCCTAGGCCTCGGAGGAAGTGTGGGACAAACACAACGCTCTCATTGGGCTCCGGCGTACGGATAACTTGCCCTGGAGTAGGAAGCCTGTGCTGAATGTCGACGGTCAGGTATCCGACCTCCCTAAGCTTCATAATGTCCTCCTCTTGGATTGAGGAGGCCACGCACCGTCCTTTTGCGTCGGATCCAGAAATACTGGAGGATCTGGGGTATTAGAGCTTGGGTCTTGGGTGTTAGAACTCGAGGTGTGAGAAGGAGCAAGGGAGGTAAAGAGGCATAGGCCTTGACCCCTTTATAAAAGGGATGAATATCAAGAGTCCTCAGCATGACTGCTTGAGACTTATCTAAAATACACTGAGTCATGCCAATGGTCGCCGTGGGGTCACACACGCCCATATTGATGAAAGATCCCGTAATAAGAGGAACACGATCTCTGCTTTGTCAGAACGTGCTAATAAAACCGCCTCGCAACGCGAGTCTTGGTGGAGCAGGAAACGCCGGTTCATGTTGGACTAGGCCACGATGCAAGGGCACGACAAACAAAGATTGCCAGCAGAACGGATTTATGCTATGTTCCCTACAATGGTGTGTGAAGATCATCTTTCACATCCGGACACGGTCTACGCGTTCGATAATTACCTTGGAGTATTCGGAAGGAGGAACCCGCCTTGCAATGCCGAAGACAAGACTGCGTGCCGGAATCATTGTCATTGAAGCCTGGTTTAGGGGCTACTGAGGGAGTCCTGGATTAGGGGGTATCCGGACAGCCGGACTATATACATCATCCGGACTATTGAAGCAAGACTCAAGACTCCGGCCCGTGTCCGGATGGGACTCTCCTTTGCGTGGAAGACAAGCTTGGCGATCCGGATATTATATTTCCTTCCTTGTAACCGACTTCATGTAAACCCTAGCTCTCTCCTGTGTCTATATAAACCGGAGAGGATGGTCCTTAGAAGGCCGATCACAATTACAATCATACCATCATAGGCTAGCTTCTAGGGTTTAGCCTCTACGATCTCGTGGTAGATCTACTCTTGTACTACTCATATCTTCAATATTAATCAAGCAAGAAGTAGGGTTTTACCTCCATCGAGAGGGCCCGAACCTGGGTAAACATTGTGTCCCTTGCTTCCTGTTACCATCAGCCTAAGATGCACAGATCGGGACCCCCTTCCCGAGATCCGCCGGTTTTGACACCGACACTTACTTCCTCCTCAGCAGCCACATAGTCCTCATCCCCTGAGTCTGAGGTTCTCTTCTTCCTTGTTCTTGTAGCTGCCTTGGGCAAATTGCTTGGAGTGCTCCTGCCGCCATCGTCAGAGCTGCTAGAGGACCTAGTGCCCTCACTCATGTTTACTTGCTCTTCTGATTTGTTCTGGCTATCAATCTGGTTAGACATACTGGCAAAGCAATCTGACAGCAGACCCTGTGAATAGATATAGATGAGCTAGAGTAGATGAGTATCATAAAGTGCAGGGTTTTTGCAAAAAGAATGAGTCAAAAACTCAGTTTTAGTTTTCTACAAGAAGCATTTCGGAGCTACTGATTTGAAAAACTCGGTGACACCAAAGCAACATTGGAGTCTAAACATGTGGAATCGGTCAGACCGAGACTCAGTTCGGTGACTCCGAGTTTGCTAGGGTTTCACAAAGTCCTGGTACCTGCCACATTGATTTGTAAATTTCGGTCAAACCGAAAATCACTTGTGCTTTGGCCTAAGCCAAATCGGTGGAACCGATTCCTACAATTGGGTCGGTCCGAGATGAGTCCGGCGGAAACCTAACCCTAAATTTTTAATTCAAATCTAGTCTAAGGGATGTTTTCTCTAGATAGATTGATCTCATATGTGGTAAAGAACATGACATTGACCTTGTGCTCAGAATTGGAGGTAAAAAGAATGCACAAAGGGTCAAACTCATACCCTAGTTCGGCGGTGAGTTTGCTATGGCGGCAACAACGGCGTTGAAATCCGTTGATGGCGGCGGAGTCGCTGGTGACGAGGTGACGATCCGGAGACCCGAGAGGCAGAGCAGGACACGCGCGGGTGAAGGGGTTTTGAAGTCAATTCCAAAATCTGGCCCGTCAGTATATATATCCTGACAATGTCGTTGTGACCGAGTGGAACAACTCGGTGGCACCGAGATGCAAAATCGCAAGCGGTTACTGCAACTCAGTGAGACCGAAATGTTCTAATCGGTTGCATCAAGATTGAAAACTTGATTAACCCAGTGAACTCGGTGTGACCGAAATGGAGGAGTCGGTCAGGCCAAAATACACAGAGAGGTTTTGGAAGTTTTAAGTCTATGACAAAATGGGACTTGTCGTGGAATTGTCACGGCAGATGTCCTTAGTGTCAGGACTTAGTCGCGAGGCCAACGCATCTATGTGGTAGCTTGAGAGGGGTTGAGTGGGACGAGAGACGCAGGGCGGATCAACACGCAAGACAAGGGTTTAGACAGCTTCGGGCCCCGGGAAACATCATCCGGTAAAAACCCTACATGCTGTTTGAGGCTAGCTCTCATTATCATCCCGAGGGAGTCGCCGTAAACCGGCTCTGCTCTTTGTGTCTAGCCCTAACATTGTTTCTTCTTGCTTGTAACTTGTCCCTCTTTGGGGAGCCCTGCCCCTCCTTATATATGTTGAAGGGGCGGGTTACATGTGGAGTCCTATTAGGATTAGGACTAGTCTATCTCTAATGCAAACCGGATACAAGTCCTGGTCTTAACTCCTTGTAAGGTAAATATTCCTCATGCCTTTCCTCTTAAACAGGCCCACAATAGTTGAACCGGCCTTCATGAACCGCCAGACGGGCCATCGGGTCTTGTCGCTCCTCTGACCCGTCCGCCGGGTCACCAGTGAGTTACAACGTCCTGGCGGGTTGCTGGTAAATTGCCAGGTCTGGGCGGGTCACCAGATGAATATCGCCAAGTGCCAGCGGGACCTCAAATAAATTGCCAAGTCCGGCCGGGTTAACTTCCGGCCGGTTTACACCGCGGGGTATATCCCCGACATTAGCCCCCAAGCTTAGCTTGAATTTATCCATGGTAAACTTATGCTGCAAAATAAACACCAGAACAAATTTGGCAGGTTGTGCTCCGGGTTAAGAATTCTTGTAGACCGGCACCTGATCATCTTTAAGTCCTTTGTCATTTCCTCCTTCTAGAAAATCCGGTTTAATAGACCAGCTTCATAATCAACTTGCTGGCATTAGTTTCTCATAGAAAATATATTGTGAAGAATAACTTCTCTGACTCAGCTCCCAATGACTTAACATAAATAAGGGTCCTTGAAATTCTCATCTGATCTTCAGCCGGTTTAAGAATGTAGAACTTGCCGATTTATAAATATTGATAGTACCGGGTCATACTTGTAGTTAACATCTAGCTTGAAAATATACCTCTTATATGACTATCACTTGTAGCCCCCAAGTCTTAAGAAGGTAGCATAGCAACAACTTAAGACTTGCTTCAATATAAATATCACAATCTTGAAGAAATCCAGGTTGTTCATCTCAATCACTAGTCAGAATTGAGTATTCCACATATGTAGCCCCCAAGTGCCGGGTTGTCCTGCTTGCAGCAACCTGGGACTTGTAATTGCGTGATGCTCATAAAAACTTGAATTGTTGACAGGAGCAATTGGTAGCCCCCAAGGGCCGGCTCATTATAATGTGATGAGTCGGGTCTTCAATAAGATGAGCAAAAATGACTTTGCATTAGCCCCCAAGTGTCATGGTGCATGCTTGCAGCGACATGAGACTTGCAGATTTGATGTAATCTTAACTGAAATAATGTAGCCCCCAAGTGCCGGGTTGTAAGCTTGCAGCAACTCGCGACTATTCCTTCAATTGTAGAATAAATCATATCCATTGATAATCTGATAGCTATTGCGCTAAAGCGACTTTGAAAACCTCAATCATAATATTGGTTATTGATAACCATAATATAAATCCAGCCATGTTGGCTATTTGAATAATATACCGAATTATTTATAAGCGCATGATTCCAATGGCGCAATTCAAATATGTACTGGCGACTTATAGTCCAAAGCCAGGCCGGGTTAACAAACACCGGATAATTTCTCATCATATACTGGCGACTTATCGTCTTAAAGCCAGGCCGGTTTAATAAACACCGAATAATTTATCATCATGCTTTATTCAACCTGTCTCTGCATACATCAAGTTTAAAGTATCCTGGCGGTTTACCGCCGGACGGGTCATAATGCCCAACATATAACCCAGGTTTATAACCAAGGCTGCACTTAAGAATAATCAATGAAATATGTCATACCTGTGACATTGAATCACATCATTGGTTTACCAACTTTATGTAGTAAGGGTAATAACCCCAATCTTGAGTCATGATAACTCCTTTCATACTGTGTCGGTTTATAATAAAACCGTACCGGGTTGTGATAAACACCGGTTTAACCATATATAATACTGGCGACTCGTAGTCAAACCAGACCGGGCGGATAGTCTCCGGATTATGATTTGATCATGTACTGACAATTTGTAATTGAAAGTCAAGCCGGGTTAATGAACACCGGTTTACTCCATAATAAGATGGTAACATAAAATCAAACCGGGCAGATAGTCTCCGGATTAGGATTTGACCGTGTTCCGCCAATTTGTAATTGACAGTTTGAAACGGATTAACAATGTCGGTTTAAAAACACAACAAAAATCAAATAACAGTTATGAAAAAATATGGAAGCAAAGGCAATGACAAGACCGTTTGCAAAAAAAGGCTTTACTGAGCCGATCAGATGGTGTTACCATGGTCGGACACGACCAAGCTCCCAATAAGGTGTAGCTATGGTTCAAGTCAGCCAGGTCCCCAATTGAAACCGTGGCATTATGCCGATCAAGTGGCGTGGCAATGGTTCGGGTTCGACCAAGCCCCCAAGTGACTCTATGGCCTTAGGCCGATCAAGAGGCATGACTGGTTCAGACTTGACCATGTCCCCAAGTGATCTGGTGGCTTTCGCCTATCAAAAGGTGTTGCATTGGTTCGGACACAACCAAGCCCCCCAGTGATGTTGTGGCACTAGGCCGATCAAGAGGCGTGGCTATGGTTCGGATACGACCAAGCCCCCAAGTGATCAATAATATGATAAGCCAATAAGGCATGATACCCATGTTTGAATCGCGCATCATGGCAGCAGGTCCTCTTTGGCACCTTTTTGACTTATTGCAAGAGATAAATCCTTCTTGAACCGGACATTAAATCGGATATTGAGAGCTTCAAAGCTTTGTGGGAGACATCTTTCCCTTGAACCGGATTTTAAACCGGAATCTTCATTTTCAGCCGGAAATTTTCTGACGGCCTTTAAATTTGCACCAATATGACGGTTTAGGGTCCTGCATTAGATAACTTTGCAAGCCGGAGTAATTTCTCTTAAAAAAACAATATATAATATAAAATATACTGGATGGATTTCACCTGATATGCCAGGCTAGTGGTTATCCACCGCAGAGTTGATGATCACCATGGTGAAGCCGTTCAACAACAAGCAGGTGCAGACAGCGACTCATGATGATGCTTAACGCATACTTCATTGGCACAACATGGCACCCTCTTTATAATAAATTATTGTCCTGCACATAAAAAATATACAGACCAAAAGTAATTGTTCTCTTGATAAAAACAATATATGCTAATAAAATATAGTTAGAGAGATATCACCTGATTTTTCTTTATCGAATGAATACGGATGCTGGTAGTGGGTGACGTTTGGACATAGTCCAACACAGATGTATATCAGGATCTGACGTAGTACCGCTTCGTATCTGTCTCAGTACACAGACTGAAATATCAGACTTTGAATTCTGCGTTATCAAACTAGCACTTGATCACATGGTCTTCCAGACTTGATTTAGTACTTGGTCCACGTGATGTTGCTATCCTCTCAAGTTGAATCCTTTAACAAATGCACCGGTCCTGCCTCGAAAACTGACAGCGTTCTGGGAGCTGAACTATCTGACACCCTTTTCACCCAATCCTCAGCACCACAAGCTAGACTTTTGTATTTTTGTTTTAGAACACGCTGATGTATCAACGAAAAGGCCTTTCACCTTGTAGAAGCACCAACATATTAATCCAACCGTGCACCTTCCATCAGCAACAATCTGATATACTCACAGGGGCGGCTCGCGGTAGCTCAAACCGGACGTCAACAGCAGCAGTGGATCAAAGCGACGTGAGGCCTGCTCGAGGTGGCTTATTACACGGCCAACAAAGGCAGCGGCGGTTTAAGCGAGAACCACGGCGGTTTAGGCAACTGTGGTTCAGTGAGGCAACAAGCCGGCTCAGCCAAGGCCATGGTAGTAGCAAGTCGCGACTCACTGGAGAAGCAGCAACTTAGCAAGGCGGAACGAAGGCGACACCTGCAGCACAGCCAGAGGACAAAGCAAAGCTTTGACGCAGAAATTAAACCGATTTGGCGTGATTGTCAGAGGCGATTTAGAAGCAGGCGACTAAGGTTGTAACCGCCTTGGCAGAGGCGGGTTGCGACTCGGGGTGTGGTGCTTCAGGGACGCGAAGGAGCTGTTGTGGACGCGAAGGACAGCAGCAGTGCTCGGGGTCGAGTGTAGCAGCGACAGAGGAAACGCAGGGGCGCGGCCTCGGGCACCAGACGAGGCGCGTACAGCTCTCAGCGGAAGAGAAACCGGCCCTACGACGGCGGTTTGCCAATCGAGTCTGCAACGACAGCGGTTTAGCAGCTCGGCGATGGCAATTTGCCAATCGAGTCTGCAACGACGGCGGTTTAGCAGCTCGGCGGATTGAATTGGCGCGGCAATTTTTGAGGATATCGCGCGCGACCGCAGCGACTCACGGCGCAGGGGACGGCTGCGACCCGATGGGGAGTCGCGGCGGTTTTGAGGCAGCGGAGGCAAAGACCGCGGCGAGTCACGGTGGCGGGAGGTCACGGTGGGTTGGGCAAATCCATGGCGTCCCGGTGGTGATTCAGACAGGGGGAGGCGCGATTGGATCCGGTGTCGGGTTGGGGAAGCGCAGCTCCGGGTTGGTGATGGCGAGTTGGGCGCCGGACAGGGCAGAACCGGCGCCGGCCGTGGCCAGAGGTGACCCGGCGGGGCGGCAGCTGAAGCGGGCAGAGGTAATCCGGCGGCGATTCGGCGGAGCTGGAGAGCCGCGGCGTTGACGGCGGTTTGAGGTGGAGTCCGGTGAGAGAGCGGCTTGGGAGGCCCGGCGCGGAGATGACATGTGGGAGGCGGCGTCGGTTCAGCCCGACGCATCGCAAGGCGGGGCCGTAGCCGGCTAGGCGAGCAGATGGCGACCCGGAATGGCCCGGCGCTGGTGCACGGTTGGAGGAGAGGCAACGGGCAAACGGCTTGCGCGGAGTTGGCAAGCGGCCGGGTCAGAGGCAGAACCGGCAGGCGGTCACCGAGCCGGAGGCGGTGATGCGGTGGGGGCGGCGACACGGGCCGGGCGCGATGTGAAGAAGCGGGATGACCCCGGGGGCGCTTTTGCTATTGCGGCGTGGCGAGGCGAAGGGCTCGGTCACTACTCAGGAGCGGCCGGGATGCAGGCGACAGCCGGGATGCGGGGACCCGGCGCGGCGGCTCGGGAAGTTGGATGGCAACGGCTCGGCCACATCGGCGCCGGTTCGAAAGCAACCGCAGCAACTCATGGCAACTCAACAACTTGGAGGCAGACGCAGTTGGAGGAAGGTGTCGAAGTGCCGGCGACTCGAAGATGGCGGTTCAGAAGCGGATATTGCGGCAGCTCAACAAGGGCCAGGCTCTCCGGTAATTCGCCGGTCAGCTTCTGGCGGAGGCGAGCGGCGGGTTACGGGCCCGGCGGTTCAACAGAACGGCTTGGCCAATGCGGTTGAGCAGCGAGTTCTGTGGTGACTCGGGGTCAGCCATGGTGGGTCGACGTGTGAGCGAAGGCAACAGTGAACCGGACACCCGCCAAGTCAGGTCAACGGTGTACTATGAGTCCGTATAAAGATCTCCTTCCGGGTCATAGCGTGTTGTTTTCACGAGTATTATTCCGCCAGATCTTTCTGCCCAACAGCTGGATTATCTAGTAGATGTCCCATCTATTGCAGCATATAACAGTTATCTCCGGATTGGTATAGTGAGTTGCTGCTGCTGATCTGAATATCTCCGGCCGCTACTCTTCATTGTAGTAGCCTTGCATGTGTTTGCACATGGCGTATATCAGCCGCAGTAGAACTTTTGTCGGTTTCGGTCGACGCTTGGCCGTAGTTGCAACAACGGATCCGAACGGAACTTTGTCTCGCCGCAGAACTTTTTCCATCTCGAGCGACGAACTTAGAAAACAAATTTTTAATCTCCAACCGATCGTGCAGGACAGGCTGGACTTCTTCTGAGACCCGGTCTTGTCAGGACCAGTTTCTTTTAGGCCGGTTTATACCATACTGTTTCGATGGAATCTCTTCTTGATGCTTCTTGAGTCCTTGCACCTGAGTTTGATCAATCAAAAATTTACTTCTGCTTAGAGCTCATGTACTAGAAGTGGTACCTAGTACTTTTCCAAAATCCATCAGATCTCGTGAACCGTGCAACTACTAGTATTTGACCGTAACTTCCGCCAGTGTAGCAGCAGCAATGATTTAATCCTCTCGGAAGTTATGCAGATCCTTCCAACTGGTTTTTTTATCCGGAAATTTGCAACCTTCTCGATCCCTAGAAAAGATCCCTCCAAGAACTCAACACCACCGTGCGCGAGCCCCACGGTGGGCGCCAACTGTCGTGGAATTGTCACGGCAGATGTCCTTAGTGTCAGGACTTAGTCGCGAGGCCAACGCATCTATGTGGTAGCTTGAGAGGGGTTGAGTGGGACGAGAGATGCAGGGCGGATCAACACGCAAGACAAGGGTTTAGACAGCTTCGGGCCCCGGGAAACATCATCCGGTAAAAACCCTACATGCTGTTTGAGGCTAGCTCTCATTATCATCCCGAGGGAGTCGCTGTAAACCGGCTCTCCTCTTTGTGTCTAGCCCTAACATTGTTTCTTCTTGCTTGTAACTTGTCCCTCTTTGGGGAGCCCTGCCCCTCCTTATATATGTTGAAGGGGCGGGTTACATGTGGAGTCCTATTAGGATTAGGACTAGTCTATCTCTAATGCAAACCGGATACAAGTCCTGGTCTTAACTCCTTGCAAGGTAAATATTCCTCATGCCTTTTCTCTTAAACCGGCCCACAATAGTTGAACCGGCCTTCATGAACCGCCAGACGGGCCACCGGGTCTTGTCGCTCCTCTGACCCGTCCGCCGGGTCACCAGTGAGTTACAACGTCCTGGCGGGTTGCTGGTAAATTGCCAGGTCTGGGCGGGTTACCAGATGAATATCGCCAAGTGCTAGCGGGACCTCAAATAAACCGCCAAGTCCGGCCGGGTTAACTTCCGGCCGGTTTACACCGCGGGGTATATCCCCGACAGGACTCCAAGTGCTCCTCACACAGAGGGTTTGAATTTGACTTAGATCAAACTTTGTGATGTAGCGTGAATAGAGTATGAGAAGAGGAAAGCATAGATAGCTAGAGGGATTTCTTAGGCATTCTTGTCCATCCATTTGGCAAAAAGAAGAAACTCTAAAGAATCAAAGCAACAAATGGATGTCCTCGAATGAGAAAAGTATGCAACCAACATGCTCACAAAATAAAATAGCAAATGAAATATGTGGCAAAGCATGCACAATCACTCTAGCATCTAACAAGCAATTGGCGATGACTAGGTCATCTATATATGAGTATATTGACTTAAGAGTCAAATGAGAACATTTGATCATAGGTCATACCCATCATTTAAGCACAAGTGGGGTTACCACTTTTACATAAAGCATTGTTGTGTTCACACCATTAGAGTTGCTTTAGCTCAATTCTTAGAGTACACCTCCCCCTAGATGTGATATCCCCCCTAAGAGGGATCAACTAACCTTGGGTTTTGTCGATGATGACTTCATGTAGATGTTGACGATGTGGATGCTCATTGTTGATGTAGATCATTTGAAGTAATCCATTGGGGTGAGTTGTACTTTCAATACCTACATGGGTTAGTCCCACAAGGAACAAGCAAGGATATCCATAGACATAGAGTGAGGAACACACATGATGATGTCCATGAAAGCATTAGGTTACCTTGTCCCTTGTCTTACCAACAAGAGGGTTTGTGACTCCTTGAACTAGTGCAAGATGTGGAAGTTGTTTGCACTTGTCCTTGCCGAAATAAATATGAGTGAAGTATGTTGGAGGAGTCACCCTCAAGAACTCTCTAGTTCTTCTTCTTCGGGATCCACATCATCTTGATGGGAATCCTTGGAGTTGTAGTTGTACTTGATGAAGTAGAACTTGATTTAGTCTTGGGAACCCACTTGACCAAGGCCTTCAGAGCATCTTCAAATGCATCAATCTCTTCTTGAAGCTTGTCCTTGCCTTTTAGCTTGTGGTCTTGTGATGGAAGATCATCTTGAGCTTGTGTCCCCTTGAAGGAAGTAGGGTCATACTTCTCTTGTTGAGGAACAAACTTCGTCTTGGGGTATTGATCTTCTTCCCACTCAACTCCATTGACATTGAACTTTCATTCAAAACCAATATCTTGATTCTTCCGGTGCCTTCCTTGCTTGCGTACTATTTCTTCAAATTGCTTACTTCCGACAAGGCTTTTGTAAACACTTTCTCTATAATTCCCTTCAATGAGCTATTTTCTTGCTCAAGTGTAACTTGGCTAAGAGAATCATTAGTGGAATCAAGAGAACTACTAGAAGCAACAATATTAGATTTAGCATGATTAGTATTACTACTAGAAGAGGAATCTTTCTTGTTCTTGTTGCTAGATTTTACTTGTGGCATGTAAGTAGACAAGAGTAAACGCTTGTCAATGTAAGAAGAACTTTTCTTCCGAAGATCATCATTGATGGCCTTTAAGACCCCATGCTCTTGCTCAAGATTGAGCTTTTCAAAGCGTAACTTCTCATGAGTTTTTAAAAGTTCTCGATGATCTTCTAAAGTAGTTTCATGAGCTAACTTAAGAGTGTTTAGTTCTTTAGTTAAATGATGAATCTGCTTCTTATCATTGTCATTCGTTTTATCTTGATTAGCATGATTAATTGACGCTTCATCATTTCATCACTAGAGTTGTCAACAAGTAAATCATCATCACCAAGCAAGTCATCTTCATCACTATTGAAATCAACATACTCGGGGTGTGTTACCTCGGGCCTTTAGCCATGAAGCATCTCCATGTTCCTTCATTTGGTGAATCAAATATGTCATAGGAGTTGGTTGACACAAGTGCTAGACCAGCAACACCTTCATCTTGAGTATATTCGGAGTTAGAGTGATAACTTCTCTCGAAGTAGTGGTCGGAGTCGGAGACGGATACCCATTCACTAACATGAGCTTGATCTCTTTGTTTTGTGTAGCTCCTTGATGACTTATCCTTCCTTTCCGAATCCTTGCTTCTTTGAGAGGTTCTTCGTTCATAGCGATCATCTCTACTCCTTCTCTCTCTTGGAGGCGATTCTTCCCTTTTGCTTCTTCTTTTAGGTGAGTCTTCTCTTCTTTTGTAGGGAGCCGTACACTCATTGGAGTAGTGTCCGGGTGTTCCACAATTTTAGCAATTTCGCTCATGACTAGAAGATCTTTTGTTATTGTAGGACCTTGACTTGGAACTTCTTTCCTTGCTTCTACTCTTGTAGAATTTGTTGAAGTTCTTCACCATTAAGCTCAGTTCTTCATTGAAGGCTTGTTTCTCATTTGATAATGTAGGAGCATCACATGAGGCTTTGTAAGCACCACTAGACTTGTTGTGAAGCTCTTCTTTCTCCTTGAGTGACATCTCATGAGCAACAATTCTTCCAATGACTTCGGTTGGCTTGAGATCTTTGTAATTTGGCATCATTTGGATCAATGTGCACACGGTATCATATTTTCCATCCAAGGCTCTCAATATCTTCTTGATGATGAATTTGTCGGTCATCTCTTCACTTCCTAAGCCGACAATCTCATTTGTGATGAGAGTCCTAGAGTACATTTCGGCAACACCTTCACCATCCTTCATCTTTGAACTTGTCAAGTTGACTTTGGAGCACATCCAACTTGGATTCCTTAACGGAGTCGGTACCTTCGTGCATATCAATTAAAGTATCCCAAATTTCCTTTGCATTCTCAAGAAGATTGATTTTGTTGAATTCTTTGGGGCACAATCCATTGAAGAGGATAGCGCAAGCTTGAACATTGTATTGCAACATCTTCCATTCTTCCGCGGTAGCTTCACGGTTTGGTTCTCTCCCATCAAAGAATTCACCTTGGAAGCCAATACACACAATAGCCCAAATGACGGGGTTATGTCCAAGAATATGCATTTTATCTTATGTTTCCAACTAGCAAAATTAGTACAATCAAATTAAGGACCTCTATAGTGGCAATTTCCCTCGCTAGACGCCATACTCTCCTAGGTTGTGAAACCAAGGCTATGATCACCAAAGCTATGGAAATCAAGGCGAATGGAAACCTGGCTCTGATACCACTTGTAGGATCGAAAGTGTGTCTAGAGGGGGGGGGGTGATTAGACTACTTGACCAAATAAAAACTTAACCTTTTCCCAATTTTAGTTCTTGGCAGATTTTAGCAACTTAGCACAACTCAAGCAATTTCAATACAATTCAAGCAAGCATGCAAAGAGTATATGGGCAGCGGAAAGTAAAGCATGCAACTTGCAATAAAGTAAATGGGGGGAGTTTGGAGGGAGCAAATTCAATGTTGACACGGAGATTTTTGACGTGATTCTGATAGGTGGTGCTATCGTACATCCACGTTGATGGAGACTTCAACCCACGGAGGGTAACGGCTGCGCAATTCCATGGAGGGCTCCACCCATGAAGGGTCCATGAAGAAGCAACCTTGTCTATTCCATCATGGCCATCGCCCATGAAGGACTTGCCTCACTAGGGTAGATCTTCACGAAGTAGGCCATCTCCTTTCCCTTACAGACTCCTTGGTTCAACTCTACAATCTTGACGGAGGCTACCAAGTGACATCTAACCAATCTAGGAGACACCACTCTCCAAAAGGTAATAGATGGTGTGTTGTTGATGAACTCCTTGCTCTTGTGCTTCAAATGATAGTCTCCCCAACACTCAACTCTCTCTCATAGATTTGGCTATGGTGGAAAGATGATTTGAGTGGAAAGCAACTTGGGGAAGGCTAGAGATCAAGATTCATATGGTCGGATTGGAATATCTTGGTCTCAACACATGAGTAGGTGGTTCTCTCTCAGAAAATGAGTAGTGGAAGTGTAGGTTTGTTCTGGTGGCTCTCTCCACGAATGAAGAGTGGGTGGAGGGTTATATATAACCTCCACACAAAATCTAACCATTACACACAGATTCCCAAACTCGGTGGACCGAATCAGCAAACTCGGTCAGACCGATCCAGGTAAAAATATGAATGTTAGAGTTTTCGGTGGGACCGATATAGTCTTCTCGATGAACCGATATGCTAGGGTTAGGGCATACATAATCTAGGTGTGATCAATTGCATAAAATCAGTTGGACCGATTTCAGCAATAGGTACATAGAGGGTTGGTCAAGCAAACTCGGTGGGACCGATTCACTCACTTCGGTGGGACCGAAGTGTTACAAAGAGGAAATATGGAGTTTGCAATGCAGACTCGATGGGACCGATTTGCTCATTTCGATGAGAACAAAATGTTACAAAAAGGAAATAGAGAGTTTGCAATCCCATCTCGCTGAGACCGAGATCCCTATCGGTGATATCGAAGTAACTAGGGCTTGTTGCAGTGGCTATGTCAAATGAAACTCGGTGGCGCCGGATAGATCAAATCGGTGGGCTGAATTTGACTTTAGGTTTAGGACATATGTGGAAATGAGAAAGTGGTTGGGGGGGAGGGGGTTGGAGCATATCACTAAGCATTTTGAGCAAGTAATCCATTAAGCAACACCTCATCCCCTTTTAATACTACTAGAGGGTACCCCGTGCGTTGCGGCGGGAAATTCTGTGATGATTTAAAGAGATATGGAAAAAAGGAAACTAGTATTGTGTGATATTTATTAGGTTGACGCATTTCAGTGTAGCAAAGTAAACAATGATCTATCTTCTCATTTCCAAGCTCATTAATCTACTAAAATTGCAGGGTAGAACTATAGATAATTCAAAGGCTATGAAGAATATGTCGTTACGACATGCAGTGAGGAGGGTAGTAGAACAACACATACCAATGACTTACAATAAGGCAATAAGGAAGGGAGCAAAACCATATTTAACCGGGCATAATGAAGGAAAGCTAACAGATACTTACCCAGACCAAACTCTACACAGTTGTGATGGTAAGAAGACGGCCAAAATGGTAGTCTCAACTACCGGGCTTCCTAAAACAATGATACATCTTGGACACAGTATCTGAATAGTTATCGGAAGAATTGACACTATTAAGAATAAAGGAAAATAAATCCAGATGCATGTTGGATACGCCTTGGATACTTAGTGGATATGTCCCCGCTCCATCATTTGTCCTGATTCTATTGCTCCTTTTCTGAAAAATCTAAACAGAAAATCCATCATGACACACCCAATGTGTAGCAGCTGGAGTGCCCTCATCCCTCGCGTAAGTGTTCTCACCATTCTCCGCCACGAAGGCCGTAGTGCTCACTGCAGAAAAGCGCTCGTGATGACCACACACTGGTCCATGAGCACCACCAGGAGGGCGCCCTCCTTGCGGAGCGCGCCAACCACGAGCTTGAAGATCTTCACTAGGGTAAGCGACTGCCAGGGAGTAGTGCTTGTTGGAGACCTGACGGCCAGAAGGACGCGAGTCATCATGTTCGAGCCGGAGGAGCCGCTCGCCATGGCGTTTGGCTGCACATATGAACAAATCAGTGGCACAAACAGTCAGGTAATATGACAGCAGTGCGCCGGCCTCTGACAACGATGACCCTTGAAGACTTGTCCAGCGGCGCGTGGTATGGAGAGAGAGATAGAGAGAGTTGGAAGTTGAGAAGAATGAGTGAGGGCTTGGAATCGAGGGAGACGAAGGAACCTAGTACACGTATTAATTCCCATCGTATTCAACGCTCCTCCCGTAGTACTGCATGGCAAGCGGATGGACCCTTGCATGTATAGTCTGGAGATATACATTCTTTTTGCTAATTATTATTTGTTGCACACCGGGGGCTATAGTTAAGATGCATGGAAGGCTTCATGTCTCAGGGTACGACAATTAAGATGGAAGGAAGTATGATGTGGCTGATGATGTGTATAGCTTGCATGTCAAGAGAAATCAAGTAGTGGGGTGCTCCTATTTATATATAGAAGATTGGCTTTCCTATGGACTCAATGTGATCTTGGACCACTAAAGTGAAAATGTTGAGTCTTGAGCTTATTGCCAATATATTTCCTTTGCATTTTGAGGGGTCCACATCTCTAGTCCATGCCATGCCAATCATTGAACTTTCTGAAATGATCATCTTGAAATAGCATTAGTTCAATGAACTATATGTTGTTAAGAATTACCAAAGCCACCCAGGGATTAGTTGCACTTTCAGCGTCGGCCACCAGCCGCCGACTTCCGATTCAAATCTGCTGTTGTCTGGCTTCTGCAATCCGCCCTAGTCGAATTCATCCTCTGTGCAGGACGCCACAGCCTCGAGCCCGGCCTTGCGTCACCCGCCTCCACCTTTGCAGGCTCTGGGCCAACCCTCTGTCGCGGCTCCAAACCTCCCATAAGTCGTCGCCGGGTCTACGCCGCTGTGAGTCGCCTGCAAGCCGCCTGCACGCTTCCACCCCAAAAACACCTACACCGACTCGCCTCGTGGCCCTGCATTAAATCATCAGCGCCTCTCCATCATTGTGCCACCAAGCCACCACGACCGTGCCTTGCGACTTTGTAGCACTGGCCTCCTGTGCCGCCTCGCACTGCTCCTCCCTGCCGGGTCATGACCCGTGGCTCCGTCTGCAAGCCGGCCTCACTGCCTGCTACGTCGCACTCCGTCCCTGTTTGTCTCTGTTGTGCCGCCTCCGCTGGCTGCGTGCCATGATCTCTGCTCCTGCATACTCCCTGTTTAACTAACGAAACAAACAAGGAGACTACTGGAAGTAAAGTCAAGTGAAGGGGCCGCATTAAAAAAATGACCCGGAGGGTCCGTGTTGAGCGGCCCGATTCCAGGCTCCGCCGCGGTCGTACTTCAAGCCGCCGTTTCCACCGTCGTTACTGTGACCTTGGGTTGAGCCACCCTGATCAGCCTTGTTCTGAGCCACCGTGTTTCCACTTGCTGTGGTTGATGCCCATTCGGCAAGGGCAGGGGAGAGTGACTAAATTGCCATGGCAAGTACAAGAAGTTGTTCATGGAACGGATCATCAGTTATCCGGACAAATCAGGTGAATTATGTCCAGTCAATTTTTATTGATATGTTTCTATTATTTAAAGAACAAGTACTCTGGCTTGTGATATTTTTGATGCAGGACAATTGTTCACCGCAAAGAGCGATGGTTGTGCCATGGATATATAGCTCGCGCCACCATTATCATGCGCTAGCATCTGACTGTGCCATAATGCTCAATGACTGTATGTGCAAATCGCTTCCTCTGTGGCCCATTCTACATCAACACGACCATATATGTGCATATGAGTCTTGGTTAATTGATCATAAAGTCACTTGAGGGCTTCCAAGTTCCAACCCACTGGGTTTAACTTTCATACCCTTTTTGACTGGCGTGAGTTGCCACATTATGAGTTACACCTACCTGTTTGCAACTTGCTACTCCGCTAGGCGACCCGCCGAACTCTTAGTAGTTAATCTTTTTTAAGACCTGAACTTGCTAAGGTTAAAACGGTAGCTTGTGTCACGTGAGAGTCAGCTTATAGTGAGCTAGGATAAACTCAAAGGCTATGTGGCCATTGAAAGCAAACATGAGGCCTGTGAGCTAGGCTATGCGGCCATTGGAAGCAAACATGAGGCATGTGAGCCAGGCTATGCGGCCACTGAAAGCAAACATAAGGCCTATGAGCCAGGCTATGCGGCCATTGAAAGCAAACATGAGGCCCGTGAGCCAAGCTATGCAGCCATTGAAAGCAAACATAAGGCCTGTGAGCCCGGCTATGCAGCCATTGAAAGCAAACATGAGGCCTGTGAGCCAACTTTTTTCGGTTGTGCCTTAAAAGCCGTCTTAACAAAATATTTGAGATCTGGATATTCTCTGTATTGGTATTTTTAGACATTTTTATGTTTTCAATTTTTTTGTGATGCAAATTATGAATCCCCGGGTCTTACTAGCTCTGGTTTATCTTACTCATACTTGAGTCTTTGGGTTATTACCCATCCTGGCTTTTGACTTTAAGTCGCGAGTATAATTTTGGTTGTAAGCCGCCATTATGATTTTTTTCAATGATTGCTTATGACCATGAGTCTCTGGGTTGTAACCCGCTCTGGATTCGGGCCTTAAAAGCTGGTCTTTTTGTTGAACCTTGAAATTCGACACTTTTTATACTCTATGATCATACATTGCACCATATATTGCATCATCATACCATGCATCATATATGCATGGATATGATGGTTTATATTGCAGGAACTGGTTTTCAAACTGGGTTATATTATTCTAATCTTAAATAGGCAACATGGCTGGATTTTTATGGTGGTTATCATAACCAATATTGATGATTAAGGTTTTCAAAGCCGCTTCAGATTAATGGCTATTATTCCTTCATCCAAAAATAGCAGCTCACAACAAGGAGCATGGTTCAACATTGATATGCAAAGCATTCAGCAATATTGTCCAGACAGTGGATATGATTTTATTCTACAATGGAAGGAATAGTTCCGAGTCGCTGCAGGCATATGACCCGACACTTGGGGGCTACATTATTCAAATCATGATTATATTAAGTATACAAGTCCCGTGTCACTGCAGGCAGGCACCACGGCACTTGGGGGCTAATGCAGGTTGCTTTTCAAATAATCACATTGTCAACAGACCCGGTTATCTCAAGAAGATGAGCCGACTTTCTATCTTTTTTCCATGTCCTAGCCCAGTATTGTCTTACTGAGCCAGCCCTTGGGGGCTACACATTTCTCCTCAAGTCTATATAATCAGATCTGCAGAAGTCCCTGCTCATTATTGGATAATGACCTGGCCCTTGGGGGCTACACTAGCTGAAGTTTTTTAAGCATAAGACTATTATAAGTCCCATGTTGATGCAGGAAAGACAACCCGATACTTGGGGGCTACACATGTGAAGTACAAAATATTCAGTTTATGACTGATGACTGAGATGAACAACCCAGATTTCTTCAAGGTTGCAACATTTATATTGAAGCAAGTCTTAAGCTATCACTTTGTTCTACTCAAGACTTGGGGGCTACAGGTGAGGGAGAACACCTTCAAAATCTCTTAATTATGAGTAAACCAGGTCTCATATTTTCTGATGAAGAAGTTTGCAAAGGTTATCTCCTTCGGGCTATTCAGACAACTTAACATCATACAGATTTTTTTATCAAAGTCTGAAGTATTGAAAGTTGGCACAACGTCAGACGAATTTTATCAAGTCAAGGCAGTTGAAGATAATAAGGGTTATTTTTTCTCCAAGGAGCCAACGCCAATTTATTGATATGACAGAGATTCAGAATTTTCAGGAGCTGGTCAACTCGAATTTTTTGAGTGAGCCAGTCCCTTTACATATTCTTATTTTAAGAGTTTAGCATGAATAAATTCAAAGCTAAACTGGGGGCCAATGTTGGGGATATTCCCCACTACCAAGACCTGGATCATAAGGATAAGCCACCCTAAGGATTAAGTCATCTCTGGGTTTAAGTCGCCCAGGCGTTAAGTCGTCTCTAGACTTAAGCAGCCCTGTTAAGTCATCTATCGTGGTGGGCGCATGACAGATGCCAAAGGATGGCTAAAGAGGGAGGCGACTTGAGGGCACCGGTGGGCTCCAGAGGCGGGGTCAGCATGAGCGAGCGTGGGACGCAAGACATACCCAGGTTTGGGGCTCTCTGGAGAGATAACACCCCTAGTCCTATCGAGGTTGGTTTATGTGATATGGTACAGAGTTGCTCCTAGAGCTGTACGGAGGAAGAAGGAAGACATGCCAAGGCTTAGGTTGTTCCCTCTCCCTGGTTCGTGTGTGTGTAGTGGTATGTTCTACTGATCGTCTCGCCGCTATACATGGAGGCCTCCTGGGGGTTTTATTGGTCAACCCCCAGGGTTACAATGGTAAAGATACAAGGCCGTGGGGTTGGGTTGTCATCCTCCGGGAAGCTAGTGCTGGGACCCGCCGGGTGTCAGGGCTCGTCGGGTTCCTTGCGTGAGGACCCCACATGCCGGGTGGCACTGTTCTCTATCTTGTCGGACATCATGGAGTGGCCAGGTCGAGTCGACTACAGTGGTGCTCCGCCTGGTTGCAATCTGCTATCGTCGGCAGTGACGATGGGAGTGTTGTAGCCACATCGGCCTCGGTCAGTAGGGTAGGTGTGGCACTGTTGCCATGCCTCTGCCGGTCAGAG
The DNA here is from genome assembly GCF_002162155.2 of Triticum dicoccoides. NCBI lineage: Eukaryota > Viridiplantae > Streptophyta > Magnoliopsida > Poales > Poaceae > Triticum > Triticum dicoccoides. The sequence continues at coordinate 506,263,178 of NC_041383.1, forward strand.
GAGTTGGTGGGGCACTATTGCCTCACTCATCTCTGAACGGAGACTCGTCCCATCATACGGCTGGGATGGGACGGGCGCTGACCCGTGGCCGGGTGGAGGAATACGCCACGGGGAAGCTAGCTTGTTGGGGAAGTATCGATGCGCCAGGTTCTGCCGACTCGCACTAGCCGGCAGGGCCGGGTTGCTTGTTTTGGTCATGTCGAAGAGTTTGGCCGGGTTGGCAGACTTGGCCGGGTCGCAGGACCCGACTGAGCGCAAGACGGACTAAGGGGCGATGCTGGACCCGATGTTTTGAAAAATATCTGGGTTCCGTTGCCTGCCCGGGGTTCATCACCCCGACAGTAGTCCCCGAAGTGGTGAAGGTCCGCCGGCTTCAAGCGGGGGCCTTCATAGTTTCTCCCCTGAGCAGAGGTTTGTTGATGAAGCTTGCGGCCGCTGGGTCGGGCAACACCCACTGTGTGTCGGCTTCCAGAAGCCGGATCACGGCAACCCGGCACAGGCAGGAACCGAGGAGTCCGTCAAATCTTGAAGCAATCTTTCGGGCATCACACGGGCACCACGTGGCGCTCGGGAGCCGAAGGGGCCTGATAGGCCACGCGCGCGACAGGATGGCGCAACGAGCCGGGGCCCGCTACTGTGTGCCCTCGGCCCACGCACACGGATTTATTGTGGTGTCCACAGGTCGGTTGGTATTCTCGATGTAGTTATGGCGTGCGGTACGCGCGCACCTATTGCGGGGAAGTGGGAGGGGCGTGTGCAAATGATCCACTTCCCCACAATGAGACGTGTCTTATAAATTGGGGGGAGGGGGCTGTAGAGATTATTCTTGCTCGCGCTCCCCATCTTCTTCTTCCTATGCTCTTGCGACGGCCACGTGTTGTGATGCTCTGCCGCTCTTCGAGCAAGGCTCCTTGGTCGATCTTTTCTCTCTTCCGCCGCTCCACCCCGAATTGCTGATGGCGCTGCCGTCAGGTTCGTGGATAGGCTCCACCATCACCACCGCGGATATCAAGTACCTGCGCGACACCAGGCGCCTGCCGAGGTGGACGAACGTCCCGTGCGGCTGTCGTAGGGTGAGCAGGAGCCGCAACCGGAGGGGACCGAGCGCGTGGTCTTCTTTACACACTTCAAGCGCGGGTTGGTCCTTCCAGCGAGCAACTTCTTCCACACTTTCTTGGTGTTCTTCGGTCTTCCACCCCATCATCTCGGCGCGAATGCCATCCTCTAGCTCTTCGGCTTCGTCACCCTGTGCGAGGGGTACCTGGGGGTCGATCCCTAGATCGACCTCTGGGTGCGCCTCTTCTTCTTGAAGCAGCAGGGGCTGACCGCCAGGGAGATGTCTTCTTGTGGGGCCGCCGTCATCTCGACGTGGACGCGCGGGGAGCGCAGGGGGTGCCCCAAGATGCCGCTGGAGGATTCTGCCAAGAAATGGCAGAATTGGTTCTTCTACGTTTGCAACCTCGGCGCAGACCGGATCAACTTTCCGCCTTTCACCGACGTGACAACGCAGGAGAAGTGGAACTGGACCTACTTCCCCACGCATCCATCGCAGGAGGTGCTCAACCTGTGCCAGCAGGTGGTGGAGATGAAGGAGCGGGAGGGGCTCTGTGGCACGGATCTCATCGCAGCCTTCATCGCGCGCTTGGTGCTACCGCTGCAGCACCGCTTGCACATCATCGGCTAGATGACGGGCCTCCAAGACACCACCAGGATGTCGAACTAGCACCTGGGGGCGGACCAGGTCACCCATCGGGTCAAAGACATCTCCAAGGCCGGGCTGACGGAGGACCGGGAGTTCGGGAAGACTCCGTACAACTAGGTGCGCCCGGCTCCGCTGGTGAGTCCTTGGTCTTCATAATTTACCGCTGCTCATCTTCTCAATCCGCCCCGACGCGATGAGGGAGGTGCTACTAAATGCCATCCGGCACCCATATGACCGGGCGCCGAAAGAGGTGGCGTGGGCCGGCTCGAAGGAGGCGATGACGCAGCCGAGGGAGCCAGAGGTGGACGACATCCGATGCTGGCGCGAGGTGCCATGCGAGTAAGTATTTTTGCTTTAGAATTGTTGAGATGCCGGCCATCGGCGGGTGTGTTGATGAAGGCAGTCGATGCAGTGGCGGCAAGGGGAGGAGGCAGCGGCGCGGCTGCGGCCGAGTCTTCTCACGGGGCGGCAGCGGCTAGCCGGCCACATGGGAAGGGGGACGTGTCGCCTCGGAGTCCGACCGCGAAGCACGCGGCGGATCCAGCGGGCAACATGAAGCTGCCCAACAAGAAGAGGCGACACAGTCCGCAGGCAGTGCCGGAAAGGCCACCTGCTCCGGTGATACCCGGATAAGTTTTCTTCTAGCGAATTCTGTCGAGCGGCTTCCCTTGGTTCTTGCTTTTTACTTTGATGTACTTCAGATCGCCGGTGTCGCTGGCGTGGGCGGCGTCGAAGGCCGTGTCTCTCGGTGGCGCTGTGCTCAGGAAGACCCAGTCCAGCGTCATCGAGCAGGATGAGGAGGAGGCCGATCCGGACCTCGGCCTGGACCCGGTCGTGGCCGAGGGCCTGGCCTGGTGGGACCGGAACCGGGTCATGGCGGAGCTGGAGGTGCAGTCGGCGCGGGCTTGGGCCAGTGCCACCGCAACATGGGCGCGAGCCGGCAAGGAGCTGGCGTGGGCCGAGATTCCAGTAGGCATGGAGCCGGCGGCGATGGTCTTCATGCCGCCATTGAAGGAGCAGCGCGGTGAGGGCGGCCACGCGGAGGTGGTGAACCTTGACCAGGAGGTCGTGGAGATCAGGGGTGACACCCCACCATGGGCCGACACGGTTGGGCGGGCAAAGGCCGAGCGAGGCGGCAGTGACGCCGTCTTGGAGGAGGTGGCGCGGGCGGCACCAGAGGAGGCGCCTCAGGCGCTGACAGGGGGCGCCATAGCAGGTAGTGCCGCAGGCGACTCTCGCCGTCGTACCGAAGAGGGCGTCGGAGATGGCGCCAGCCGCCGGGGAGGTGGTCAGCGGTGAGTACGCCCTGCTCTTCAGGACGGGGAGCCGTCAGGCCGCTAGGTTGCAACTGGCTCACACTGGGCCTAGCGAGGTCTTCTTCGGGCCCTTGACCTGGGAGGAGACGGCGATGGCCGCCGTGGCCCAGGGCCTCCACGAGTGCACGGAGAGGGTGCAGGCCTTCGCCCAGGCCGAGACGGAGCGAGCGCGGGAGGTGGAACACGCCGTGACGGTGAGCTTTTTTCCTTTACCCCTCGAATTTTCTTCTTGCTGCTCTCTAGTGGGGGCACACTAGTGCACCCACTGGGTGTAGCCCCCGAGATTCGGGCCAACTACGTAGTAGTTGGGTCGAAACTTAAATTGTTGTCTTGTGCTGATTCCCGTTTCTTGCAGCACCTGGATTCCCTCCGGGTCGGCGTCATCAACCGGCTCGTGGAGAAGAGCCGGCTGCTCAAGGCGCAGCTCGCCGCCAAGGAGGAGGTGCTTTGCGTCGCCGAAGGTAATTGAGGGAGTCCTGGATTAGGGGGTGTCCGGATGGTCGGACTAAGACCTTTGCCCGGACTCCCGGACTATGAAGATACAAGATTGAAGACTCCGTCCCGTGTCCGGATGGGACTTTCCTTGGCGTGAAAGGCAAGCTTGGCGATACAATATGAAGATCTCCTCCCACTGTAACCGACTCTGTGTAACCCTAGCTCTCTCCGGTGTCTATATAAACTGGAGAGTTTTAGTCCATAGGACGAACAACAATCATACCATAGGCTAGCTTCTAGGGTTTAGCCACTCCGATCTCGTGGTAGATCTACTCTTGTACTACCCATATCATCAATATTAATCAAGCAGGAGTAGGGTTTTACCTCCATCGAGAGGGCCCGAACCTGGGTAACAACATCATGTCCCTTGTCTCCTGTTACCATCCGCCTAGACGCACAGTTCGGGACCCCTACCCGAGATCCGCCGGTTTTGACACCGACATTGGTGCTTTCATTGAGAGTTCCTCTGTGTCGTCGCCTTTAGGCCCGATGGCTTCTTCGCTCGTCAATCGCGATGCGGTCCGGGAAGAGACTTTTCTCCCTGGACAGATCTTCGTATTCGGCGGCTTCGCACTGCGGGCCAAATCGTTCGGCCATCTGGAGCAGATCGAAAGCTACGCCCCTGGCCATTAGGTCAGGTTTGGAAGCTTAAACTACACGGCCGACATCCGCGGGGACTTGATCTTCGACGGATTCGAGCCACGACCGGGCGCACCGCACTGTCACGATGGGCACAATTTAGCTCTGCCATCGGACAACACCCAGAGCGTCACTCAGGTGTCCGCTCCGACCATTAGCTCGGAGCCCACTGCGCCAGTCGGGGACGGACAGTTGGACGCTGCCCCGGAAGCCGCAACCTCTACGGCGATAGAGCCGGATACCAGCCTAGTCCTTCACAAGGCCCGTGACTCCAAGGTGTCGGACTCCGATCCGGACTCCGTAAATCCCGCACCTCTTCCGATTAAGCCCGATTGGGCTCCGGTCATGGAGTTCACCGCCGCGGACGTCTTTCAGCACTCGCCTTTTAGCGATATCCTGAATTCATTAAAGTCTCTCTCTTTGTCAGGAGAGCCCTGGCCGAGCTACGGCCAACACGGTTGGGATGCGGACGACGAAGAAATTCGAAGCCCACCCACCACCCACTTCGTAGCCACTATCGACAATTTAACCAACATGCTCGACTTTGACTCCGAAGACATCGACGACATGGACGCTGATGAAGGAGACGATCAAGAACCAGCACCTATAGGGAACTGGAAAGCCACCTCGTCATATGAGATATACATGGTGGACACCCCTAAAGAGGGGGATGGCGAGGAGAAAACGGAGGATGATCCCTCCAAGAAGCAACCCAAGCGCTGACGTCAGCGGCGCCGCTCTAAGTCGCGCCAAAGCAAAAATGGTGATTCCGGCACCGGAGTTAACAACACGCCGGACAGTGCCGAAGACAACCCCCTCTAGCAGGATTCAGTGCAGGAGGACGAAGGAGCCAACCCTCATGAGAGAGCGGCCGACAAAGAGGATGAGGAGGACAATTATATGCCTCCCTCCGAAGATGAGGCAAGCCTCGACGACGATGAATTCGTCGTGCCAGAGGATCCCCTCAAACAAGAGCGTTTCAAACGCAGGCTCATAGCCACGGCAAGCAGCCTCAAGAAGAAACAACAGTAGCTTAGAGCTGACCAAGACTTGCTAGCCGACAGATGGACCGAAGTCCTGGCGGCCGAAGAGTATAAACTAGAACGCCCATCCAAGAGCTACCCAAAGCGCAGGCTGCTACCCCAACTTGAGGAGGAAGCAACTAAACCTACATCACCAGCGTACGATGCGCCCGATCAGCCACCCCGTGGCCGCGATAGAGAGGCCTTTAGGCCCTCGACCCAAGCCGCACCCCGGCACCGCTCAAAATATACCAGAGTACGGGGAGACGCAACAGACCTGCGAGACATCTTGGAGAATAAGGCAAGGCAAATAAGATCGATCTATGGATCGCATGGGCGCCCCGCTTCACGTAACGCTAGCCGTCACGCCAGACATAATAAGTATGGCCCGGCCGAATACAACAGACCAAGCTCGTCCGAGCTGCGTCATGATATAGCCCAGAACAGGGGCGCCGCACACCCACTATGCTTCACAGAGGAAGTAATGGATCATCAAATCCCCGAGGGCTTCAAACCCGTAAACATCGAATCATACGATGGCACAACAGATCCTGCGGTATGGATCGAGGATTATCTCCTTCATATCCACATGGCCCGTGGTGATGATCTACACGCCATCAAATACCTCCCGCTCAAGCTTAAAGGACCAGCTCGACATTGGCTTAACAGCCTGCCAGCGGAGTCAATTAGTTGTTGGGAGGACCTGGAATCCACATTCCTTGACAACTTCCAGGGCACGTATGTGAGACCACCAGACGCCGATGACCTCAGCCACATAATCCAGCAGCCAGAGGAATCGGCCAGACAATTCTAGACACGATTCCTAACCAAGAAAAACCAAATAGTCGATTGTCCGGACGCCGAGGCCCTTGCAGCCTTCAGGCACAACATCCGAGACGAATGGCTTGCCCGACACCTAGGACAGGAAAAGTCGAAATCTATGGCAGCCCTCACGACACTCATGCCCCGCTTTTGTGCGGGAGAAGACAGCTGGCTAGCTCGTAGCAATAACATAACCAAGGCCCCGGCAATTCGGATACCAAGGATAACAACGGCAGGTCACATTGCAACAAGCATAAGCGCCGCATTAACGGTGACAATACTGAAAATACGGCAGTCAATGCCGGATTCAGAGGCTCTAAACTGGGTCAGCGGAAGAAGCCATTCAAAAGAAACCGTCAGGGCCCATCCATCTTAGACCGGATACTCGATCGCTCGTGCCAGATACACGGCACCCCCCAACAGCCAGCCAATCACACCAACAGGGATTGTTGGGTGTTCAAGCAGGAAGGCAAGTTAAGTGCCGAAACCAGAGACAAGGGGCTACATAGCGATGACGAGGAGGGGCCCCGGCCGCCGAACAACAAAGGACAGAAGGGATTTCCCCCGCAAGTTCGGATGGTGAACATGATATACGCAACCACATCCCCAAAAGGGAGCGGAAGAGTGCTCTCAAGGACGTCTATGCGTTGGAGCCAGTCGCCCCAAAGTTCAACCCATGGTCCTCCTGCCCGATCACCTTCGATCGAAGGGTCCATCCCACCAGCATCCGTCATGGCGGATTCACCGCACTGGTCCTAGACCTAATTATCGACGGATTTCACCTTACCAGAGTCCTAATGGACGGCAGCAGTAGCCTGAACCTGCTTTACCAGGACATAGTGCGAACAATGGGCATCGATCCTTCAAGGATTAAACCCACAAACACAACCTTCAAAGGTGTCATACCAGGTGTAGAGGCCAGCTGTACAGGCTCGGTTACACTCGAAGTGGTCTTCGGATCCCCGGATAACTTCTGGAGCGAGGAGTTAATCTTCGACATAGTCCCATTCCGCAGCGGCTATCACGCCCTGCTTGGACGAACCGCATTTGCAAAATTCAATGCAGTGCCGCACTACGCATATCTCAAGCTCAAGATGCCAGGACCTCGCGGAGTCATCACGGTAAACGAAAACACCGAACGCTCTCTCCGAATGGAGGAGCACACGGCGGCCCTGGCGGCGGAAGTACAGAGTAGCCTCTCAAGGCAGTCCTCCAATCCAGGCGTCAAACGTCCGGACAACGTCAAGCGATCCCGAAGTAACCTACAACAAATCCGGCTGGCATGTTTCGAGCAAGAATAGCAGTGCGGCCCCAACCCCGGCCCCCGCCAAATGGCGATACTGGTACCACGCGTACATAATTACGCCTTAGAGATACCATGGGCATAAGGGGAGGGGCACAACAACGGCACGAACAGAATGCGGCTCAACCGCACTAAGGGGCTCCCTATTTCGCCGTTTTCCTTTTTACACACTTTCAGGACCCAACTATTCGGAAGGCCTATCCGGCAATACACTTTCCGAACCCACGATGCAACAGCCAGGGAGAGAGCAAGCCATGTCAAAAGTCCAGGTGGTCTCTATAACGAGTTTAATACCTGTTTTAGTTACAATCCCGCAGCTTGCCCCTGGAGGGGAACATGTCAAATACTCCCATCTCTTGCTTACCGCACTTCTTGTATCGTTCTGCTTTCGCAGCAGCCCTTTTTTAATTAACAATATATAGCTCTTACCTATTATTGTACTTATCTATTTTTTATATACAAATATGTTCAGTCGTGACATTCTGCAACCGTACACTTTGGTGCGGACAATACACCAGGGGCTTACAACACCCCATAACATGGTGTGAGAAGACCGAACACTCTCACGAGTGCGGCACCCCGAACTTATAGCACTATATGCATCGGCTCTGAATCATGTCTTTGGTCAATAGTTGGGTTTGCCAGGCTCCCATGTTTTGGTACCTTACATTCCGCATTGTTGGCTAAGGTAGCGCTGGGAGAACTACTGCGATTGTGCCCCAGTTGAGCTGGGTTAACACCTCAGTAGAGAAAGCTAAAACTGACTGTCATGATAGTGCGAGAGACCGATCGCTGTTCGCGAGGTTTCTTCGAGTCCTTAAAGACTTATGCCGCTTCGAGCAAGGAACCGGACTTATACGGCCTAGGCGTGGATAGCGCCCCGAACTCGGTCTTCCGAATACTAGGGGCTTCGCCGAAATTTAAAATTATAGAATTCTATGGCTAAGTGAGAGTGATAAAGCATTATAAGTCTGACAGCCTGGTTCGTTGTGCTGAACGCCTCCCTAGATGGACCCAAGAATGGGAACAAGAGCGCTCAGGTTTATCTCGAACACCCCAGCACTCATGGCATGGGGGTCGAAGCCCACGACTTGCATCTCTCAGATTTGATAAACGGCCGCACAGAAGGTAATATTTTAAATTAACAAGTGTTGCTTAACGCATATGAACAAAGCTTCAGCGTACAGTGTCGTGGTTCTAAGTCTGACAGTAGAATGGGGGGTAGGTATGGAGAGGCAAGATCCTAGCTATGGAGCGGTTGTACACACGAGTGTTTTACGAGTTCAGGCCCTTCTCAGAGGAAGTAACAGCCCTACGTCTCGGAGCCCGGAGGCGGTCGACTGGATTATGTGTGTGAGAGGTACAGGGGTGGGAACCCTTCTACCAGTGGAGGGGGGTGGCTTATATAGAGGATGCCAAGACCCCAGCCAGCCCACGTAGCAGAGGGTTAAAGTACATTAAGGTCTGGCGTTACTGGTAACGCCCTACATAAAGTGCCATCATGGCCATTAAGACTACTTAATTACAGACCGTTTGGATACAGAATAGATCCTGAACTCCTGATGGTCGAGTGAGTCTTCATGGTCGAGTGTCTTCAGGTTCGTCGAGTGTCTTCTAGTCCGCCGAGTGGAGTCCCTCTTGGTCGATTGGAAGACGGCTTCTTCTAAGAGATGTCCTTGGGGATGGTACCTTGGACAGGTCCGTAACCCTACCCTAGGTACATGACTTCATCAGTAGCCCCCGAATGGATCGAGGTTTGAGTGAGGAAGGAGTTGGCAATCTTTCCGACCTGCTTTCTGGTACTGTAAAGGTGTTTTTGCTCTGGATCAATGACTTTCAAGTGAGGGTGTCAACCTTCGTTCAGTCGCCTTGATCTATTCTTTATATCTGTCGAGTGAACTTTATGAACTTGGAGATTTCCGAGCGACGGATCGCAGGAGATCTTCCGTATGACAAGTTGCCCTATGGTTAGCGGATTTAGTGGGATACGAATTTTGGGAAGCACGCGAAGCGGAGAAGGTTGCGGTACTCGGATGGGATAAGGCAGGGATGCCTCGATTCCCGTGCCGCCTTTTTCGCTACGTATCGCATGCGTGACTGTTTCGGGATTTGACAAGATTGCCTGGGCCTATCCATCAGCCACTCGGAAGTGACCCCATATAAGGAACCAGGCGGAGGTTTTCCGAACAGTGCCTCCTCATTTTCTCCTCGCTCGTCTCCAGATTCATCAGCTGCGCTCGCCAACTGCCCGGCGCCGCTGCTCCGTTCCAGCTTCGTCGGTGACAATGGTGAAGGAGAAGACGACGGCTTTGGAGCGGGCGAAGAAGGCGACGGTGCAAGCGAAGGGGAGAGCGCCCAGTCGGGGTGGATCCTCATCGCGGTCTCGCCTGCCGCAGGGTTGGATCCAAGGGGATTGGATCCGCTCAACCATCACCCAGAAGGACCTCCACGACCTAGCCAACGAGGGGCTGATCGAGCACGGAGCAGCGAGGCTTCCGGGGGCGGAGTGGCAACCGCAACCTCAGGAGGGTGAGTGCGTCCTCTTGGCGACTCATGTAGATCAAGGGTTCTCTCTGCCACCGCATCTTTTCTTCCGAGGATTTTTGAATTTCTTCGGAGCTCAGCTTCACCATTTTACCCCAAATTCCATTGCCTATCTCTTCGCCTTTGTATCTTTGTGTGAGAACTTCTTGGGTTGTCGGCCACACTGGGGCCTCTTCAAACACATATTCACTTGTCGTTCCCAGACGGTGAAAAAGGCCAGCCCCAATGACGAGAGAACCCAGGTGATCCAGATGTGTGGGGGTCTCGGGGTCCAGATGAGGAGTAAGAGCGCTTTCCCTGCTATGACCCTTCCCGAGTCGGTCAGAGGGTGGCAGTCGACCTGGTTCTACTGCCAAGACCAGTCGATGCCAGGGCAGTCGACTGGGCTCCCTCCCTTCTCTATGAGTCGAGTGAACAAGCCCTCCTCTCTGAAAGTAGTTCCGGAGGAGAAGGCTCAGGTAAAAATGTTGATGGAGCGAGTAGTTCAGTTGATTCGTGACGGTGTGACCGACATGGACCTTCTGGAGGTTTTCCTTCGGCGGCGCATCCAACCACTCCAGTATCGGGGCCACCTGATGTGGCTGTATACTGGTACTGAAGACACCAGTCGGGTCCACCCAGAGGAGGTCGACGATGCTACACTGGAGAGGTGGATGACTGCCATCACGGGGAACAAGGACAACCCTCGTGGAGCTAGGAGGATCGTTCCACTCGACCAATCTTATGAGGTGGACAAGGTACGACCATTTTCCTCTGATTGCTCCGTCCATTCTGTTTTGTTGTAGATCAGTCCATTGACTTTTGTCTTGCTTGCTGTCTTTCAGGAAACTACCGAGTTGTACTCGATGCCCAACGGGGCGCAAGCACAGGCCGAAGAGGAGGAAGGAAGCGGAGGTGAAAGTCAAGAGGAGTGGGAGTCGGACGCCGATGAGGGTGAGGAAGACGCAGGCTCTGACGAGGAGGAAGAGGAGGAGGAAGAGGAGGAGGAAGTTGCGCCTCCTCGTTCCGAAAGGAGGTCCAAGCTCGCCCACGACCCTGCGGCTGATCGTGGCAAGGGAGTCGCGCCTGTTGGGCAGTCGACGAAACGTCCTCGGACAACTTCGCCGGCGCCGACTGAAAAGGCGTCGAAGCAACCCCGGCGAAGGCCCTACCGAAGATGAGGATGGAGATTCCGACTGTTTCTGGGTAACGGTCATAACTCATGTTTTCCATTCTTGGTCGACTCAATCGCTGACCGAGTGATATTTGAAAATCGCAGTGCTGGTACTTCTGAGACTTCAGCCAGGCACGAGGATCAAGAAATGGAAGGTGCTGCTACTTCTCATCCTGGTATGATCTGCGCGGTTTCGCTTTCGGTCAATTGAATCTTTATTTTTAATTTTGAATTTCTTCTGCAGCTCCACCTAACATTGTCATCAATCTTCCTGACGATGATGACGAAGCGCCAGTGAGGCAGAGGAGGAGCAGGAAGGCGACTGTTGGCAAGGCTGCGCAGGTTATGTCAACACCTGGACCACAGATTCCAGAGGGGAGCAACATTGCTCGGGCTACCGTGTCCTTTGCGGAGCCGTTGACGGTTGCCCGCCCTTCGTCGTCGAGTGCTGACTCGCCTTCTCTCTTCTCCACCTACCACGTCCCGGAGGACCAAGCAAGCGCTGCCAAGGAAGCCATACGCCAGGCCGAGATTATGATGGAGCAGGTGAAGGCAATCCGAACCGCCAGCCAAGCAGCTTATGACGCGAGCTCGGCTCTCCAGAGCAATGTCTAGGTTAGTTGAACACCGACTGGAAATCTTGAAATTTGTCATGCACCCACTGGGTGTGTCAATTCTACAGTGGACTGCTGGCAGTCGACTATAGTCTTTGTGTCTTGAGATTTCTCACTTTACTTGTTTCACGCGAGCATGGTCGAGTGGAACAATGAGACTGGTGGGGGCACGCTGAGTGCACCCACTGGGTGTAGTCCCCGAGACCGTGGTCGATTGATGGCAATCGGCTATGGTCTGAATTTTTTTTGACAGTTAACTGCTTCCAGTTGACTGATCGACTCTAAGTCTAGCTGATAGAACTAGTGGGGGCACGCTGAGTGGACCCGCTGGGTGTAGTCCCTGAGACTACAGTTGAATGTTTAGATTCAGCTGTAGTCTTATAAATAGTATGATTTTTCCTTTAGTCACTCGGAAGTGATCTGTCGTTGATGTTTGTCGACTGAACTTTCGCAGAAATCTTGTGACCTTGTTTCTCGTTATACTGAATTGGAGAACAAGTATATCCAGCTTGAGCTTGACCAGAAGCTTGTCCAAGAGAACTTCACGAAGGCAAAGGAGGAGGCAAAATGTATGTTTGGTGAGAATCTTGACGACTGTCCTCGCTTCTTGCCTGTCTTCGAATATGATCTTATTGTGATTTTCGCAGAAAAACTGAGGGATGCTCTGAAGAAGAAGGACCTTGACCTTGCCGAGGCGCAGAAAACGGTTGCAGACAAGACTAGGCTTGCAGAAGAGAAGTTGGCTTCTGTCAACAAACTTGAAGAAGAAAACACTAATCTGAAAGCCGCTCTTGACGTGGCCAACCAAGAATTCACTCGACTGAAGAATGCCAATATGGTCCTAGACGACAAAGCTGGTGAACTGGCGGGAAAGAAGAATGACTTGGAGCTTTATCTGGGAGGACTCGCCAAGAAGCTGTTCCTCATGCTCGAAGGTAACCTCTTATCTCCGATTGGTAGTTACTGACTTGCTGTAAGGGCATTAGCTTATCCTTGAATCATGTCCACAGAATTCTGCCAAAACTTTGAAGAGGAGACTAGTCGAGTGGAGACTGGCTTGGATCCCATCAATTCTCTGGTGAAGGATGAAACTGCTATGAACGTGCTCCGCCTCGAGTCCCGCATTTCTGCAGTGGTCGATTACCTTGCAAGACTGAAGGCCACTACATCGCGCATCGACACATCGCTCTGGCCAGAAGAAATGCTTCAGAACGACCTTGAGTCGCTGATGACTCGACTAAACGAAATTCCGAGTCGAGTGTAAGAATGGAAGAAGTCTTCTGCCCGGTGCGGTGCTGACGTTGCTCTGTCCTTGGTCCGCGTCCACCGCAAAGAAGCGAGAGAAGACAACCTGGTGTCTCTCAAGGTGGCCAATACTAGGAAGCATGACTTCCGTTCTTTCATGGAGACCTTCATCGCGGCCGCCACTCGGATTGCAGATGGGATCGACCTGGACGAGTTCGTTGCACCTTCCAGCCCTCCGCGGGAGGGGTAAAAAACTGTTATGCTTGATGATTTGAATTTGCCTCGGAATGCCGAGAGATTTTCGTAACCGCCAAACTTTAACAGGCTTGATGCCTGAGCACTTCTTGGTCCGTAGGACGTTATCCGAACTTGATTTGCCGTTGAAATACGTTTGCTTCTTTTGGACAACCATCATCTTTGGGTTGGAGTATATACTAGCATCTGTAATGCTCTTTTGCAGGTAGGAGTGAAGCACAAATTGTCGTCGACCTGTGCTCATCATGTTTGGGCAAGTGCTGGGTTGCAGCTAAGCCCCAGGGTGGGAGGTTTGCTATCCACTCGGTAGTATTTTAGAAACTTAGGCGAGCACTGGGCTGCAGCTAAGCCCCCGAGTGTGAGGTTTGCTCTCCACTCAGTAGGTTTTTTTTTAGAAATTTAGGCGAGCACTGGGCTGCAGCTAAGCCCCCGAGTGAGAGGTTTGCTCTCCACTCGACAGGTTTTTTAGAAACTTAGGCGAGCGTT
>NC_041383.1:506276944-506286296 GCF_002162155.2 Triticum dicoccoides
AGGCGAGCACTGGGCTGCAGCTAAGCCCCCGAGTGGGAGGTTTGCTCTCCACTCGGTAGATTTTTTAGAAACTTAGGCGAGCACTAGGCTGCAGCTAAGCCCCCGAGTGGGAGGTTTGCTCTCCACTCGGTAGGTTTTTTAGAAACTTAGGCGAGCACTGGGCTGTAGCTAAGCCCCCAAGTGGGAGGTTTGCTCTCCACTTGGTAGGTTTTTTAGAAACTTAGGCGAGCACTGGGCTGCAGCTAAGCTTCCGAGTGGGAGGTTTGTTCTCCACTCGGTAGGATTTTCGTGGCATGGCTTTGGGGGAGAAGGTAGCAGTCGACCTGTGCTTCGTCCTCCTTGCGGGACGCACGTTGTCTTTTATTCTTAGGCGAACACTGGGCTGCAGCTAAGCCCCTGAGTGGAAGGCTGGCTTAACACTCAGTAGGATTTTGTTTACTTAGGTGAGTACTGGGCTGCAGCTAAGCCTCCGAGTGGAAGACTGGCTTACCACTCGGTAGGATTTTGTTTACTTAGGCGAGTACTTGGACTGCAGCTAAGCCTCCGAGTGGAAGACTGGCTTATCACTCGGTAGGATTTTCAAAAACTTAGGCGAGCACTAGGCTGCAGCTAAGCCTCCGAGTGGTAGGCTGGCTTACCACTCGGTAGGATTTTGTTTACTTAGGCGAGTACTTGGACTGCAGCTAAGCCTCCGAGTGGAAGACTGGCTTATCACTCGGTAGGATTTTCAAAAACTTAGGCGAGCACTGGGCTGCAGCTAAGCCTCCAAGTGGAAGGTTGGCTTACCACTCGGTTGTCACATCCCTGGTCCTGTTATGCACTAGGCTAGACCTCATGTGAGCATCATGTTTTAATTCAAATGAAATTTGAATTGAGGGATTTTCAAAGCCTCAGAAACCTTCTAAAAATGATCAACATTAAAATCTTCTCAAAGAAGCCCAAGAAAATGTTCCTCTTAGTCTCTGAAAATATTGCAAAGAGGTAAAACTCAAAACAATATTTTTGGTATCTCAGAGTTAATTATTTTGGGCCTTTGAATTAAATAAATAGCTATTTGCATTGGATATATATTTGATATATAAATAATATATGTCCAATAATACTGGAACATTTTATGTGGTTTGGTAAATTTTAGTCCTAGCCACATAACTATTTCCAGGATTTTATAAAATGGTTTAGTGTCTAAAACTAAATCAAAACAAACTACAGAAAATAGAAAACAGAATTAAATAGAAATAAGAGAGAGAGAGAAGGACTTATCTGGCGCTCACCCGGTAGCCAGCCGGCCCAGCTCCTGTGCGGCCCAGCCCATCTCCACTTCCCCCCCCTGTCGTCTTCCTCCTCGCCAGAAGGACCGAGGCGTGGCGCGCGCGCCCGAGAGCCCCGGCCACCTCCTGCTTACCTGCTCGCCGCTGGAGGCACCTAAGGGTGCCACGCACTCCCCTCGACCCTCTCCTACTCTCCCCGTGCCCCTCTCGCTCTCCCTCGCCCTCATCCTCTCCCCCTCCTCTGTCCTCCTCACCCGAACGGAGCCGCCGCCACCGACGAGAACCACCGTGGCCACCGGCCACCCCACACCTCACTGACGCCCCAGGAAGCTCTGCCTCGACCTACTCATCCTCCCCACCACTCCAAGCAACACCAGGAGCCCTGCAGTGACGCCATCGCCGCCATCTTCACCGACGGGCATCGAAGATCGCCGGCCCGATTCTCCGTCTCCAGGTCGCCCCCGAGCCCACTGAGACGCGCTCTGCAACCACAGTGAGCTCATGGACCGATTCCCCCTCCTCTCCTGCTCGCGTTCTTGCTCTAGCCCCGTTCCCCACCTCCGCCGAAGCTCGCCGCCGCCACGGCCGACGAGCTCCATGCTCCTGAGCTCGTCCGCTCGCCCGAGCATCACCACCGTGCTCGCCGCGCTCCTGTGAACCTGCAGCACCCACGGGTTCTCCCTGTTGTGCACCGTAGCACCGTTTCCGCCAACGCCCGAGGTCCGGCAGCCGCTGAGCTCGACGCCGGCGAGGATTACGGCCACCCCAGCTCGCCCCGGTTGCACTGTTGGATGCGCGGGATCGCCAGCTTCCCGTAGAGCCCAGCGGCGCCTCGAATGGCTCCCTGTATCGCAATTCCGAGCCGCCCCGCCGCTACTGTCGTCGCCGGCGACATGTCGCCGGCAGGTTTGACCTGATCGGCCCAGGGGTTGACCCCCCCTGACGTGTGGGCCCAGGCGCCTGCTTAATTAGTGTTAGGTTAGTTAATGTTAATTAACTTAGTTAATTAGGTGATCCACTGACATGCGGGCCCCGCCCGGCTAACTAAGTTAGTTAGGGCTAATCATATTTAGGTTAGTCACTGACCAGTGGGCCCAATCCAGTTAGTTAGGGCTAACTAACTTGGTTAGTTGACTGGGTCACTGACCAGTGGGTCCCACTGGTCAGGTTTGACCTGGTCGACGCCTTTGACCTGCTGACGTCACCCCGGCATCATGCTGACGCAGTATATGCTTCTGGGATTTTAAATAAGTCAGAAATGTTTTATTTATTTTCAGAATATGCCCTAAACTTCAATAAATCATAGAAATTCAACCGTAACTCCAAATTAAATAATTTATATATGAAAAATTATCAGAAAAATTCAAGGAATCCATCTGTACCATTTTCATGCATGTTAGAACAACTTATAACTGCTGTTTAGCACAAATTAATTAATGGCATTTGAATAATCACATATGGAGTTTGAATTTGAATCTTGTATTCAAACCAACTTCATTTAATCTGTTGCTAGTTGCATTAGCTCAAAACACATTCATATTGCCATGTCATGAGCATGCATAATATTGTGCATTGCATTGATTGTATTTCTTCTTTGTTGCCGGTATCTGTTCCCTCCCGGTAGACGATGTTCCGACGTTGTGATCGTTGACACTGATGAAGACTCAATGTTATCTTCAGAAGTGCCAGGCAAGCAAAACACCCTTGTTCATTCCGATAAAATCTCACTCTCTCGCTCCTGCTCTCTTTTAATGCATTAGGACAACAACGATTCAACTGTTACTTGCTGCGGTAGCTGAACCCCTTTATCCTTTGCATGACCTGTCATTGCCACAGTAAATAGATGAAACCCACTAGCATGAGTAGGAGTTGTTTGAGCCCTGTTGTGCCTACTCATTCTTGCTTGTTTGTCATGCCTGCTACTGCTTAGAGTTGTGTCAGGTCTGATTTATCCGGGATGAATCAGAGGTGTGTGAACATGTCCTACTGTGTGTGAGCTAAGTGTGTGAACACGATTTGGTAAAAGGTGTCGGTGAGAGGCCATGTAGGAGTACATGGTGGGTTGTCTCATTGAAGCCGTCCTTAGGAACTGAGTTCTGTGTTTGTGATCCATGATTCAGCTACTACCATACATTGGGCCCTGAAATATGACCCCGCTCGACTTCTTATTCACCCTCGTCCTCTGTCCAGGAGTTGCAAGTAGTTTCTGGTGTTTGTAGTATGCTGGAGGCCGTGGACAGCGCTGACCGGAGGGGTGGGCTGTGATGCGGTAGGCACGTGGCCGGGTATACCGGGCGCCCGTTTGGTGTCACGGAACCCTGTTCACATCGTTTGGGGCTGTGAGCGAAACTCCGGCCGGATCTCCTCATGGATGGAACCCGAATAGGCGATAAACCTGGACTAGAGACTTGAGTGTTTAGGTAGGTCGTGGTCTACACCCATGTCGGCTTTCGCTTGAAGTCTGCCGAGCACATGTCGTGTGCAGACGCTAAGTGGTGGAAACATGTATGAAGAAGTAACCCCTGCAGGGTTAACATCATCTATTCGAATAGCCGTGTCCACGGTAAAGGACTTCTGGGTTGCTTATATCAGTTCATAGACAAGTGAAAGTGGATACTCTAAAATACGCAAGATAAGCGTGAGTGCTATGGATGGCGCTCTCGTAGGGAGACGGGAGCGGATCCATAGTGGTGTATTGATATGGGGAATATGTGGACTCGTGTGCGCCACCTCAAAAGAGTTACATTGCAGTCGTAGTTCAGGATAGCCACCGAGTCAAAGCTGGCTTGCTGCAGTTAAACCCCACCATCCCCTTTGTTGATAATGATGCATATGTAGTTAGTTCTGATGTAAGTCTTGCTGGGTACATTTGTACTCACGTTTGCCTATTTTATGTTTTTGCAGAGAGACTTCGGTCTCACTAGTAGTTTCGCGTGGACTTCGACGTTTAGCTTGTTACCTCAGCTACGATCTTGTGCCCCGGCAGGATCTGGTAGATAGTCAGGCTTCTCAGCCTTTTTCAGTTATAGATGTCTATACCCAGACATGATAGCTTCCGCTTGTGCTTTGATTTGTATGCTCTGATTGTTGGGTCATGAGACCCATGTTTGTAATATCTCGCTCCTCGGAGCCTATTGAATAAATTACTTGAGTCGTAGAGTCATGTTGTGATGCCATGTTGTATTTGCACATATCGAGCATATTGTGTGTATGTTATTGAAATGCTTGGTATGTGTGGGATCTGACCATCTAGTTGTTTATCTTTAGTAGCCTCTCTTACGGGGAAATGTCTCCTAGTGTTTCCACCGAGCCATGGTAGCTTGCTACTGCTCCGGAACACTTAGGCTGGCCGGCATGTGTCCTTCTCCGTTCCTGTGTCTGTCCCTTCGGGGAAATATCACGCGATGAATACCGGAGTCCTGTTAGCCCGCTACAGCCCGGTTCACCGGAGTCCTGCTAGCCCAGTGCTACAGCCTGGATTCACTCGCTGATGACCGACACGTTCGATGCTGGGTCATGGATGCCTGTCCCTGTAAGTCTGTGCCACTTTGGGTTTACGACTAGCCATGTCAGCCCGGGCTCCTTATCATATGGATGCTAGCGACACTGTCATATACGTGTGCCAAAAGGCGCAAACGGTCCCGGGCAAAGGTAAGGCGACACCCGTGGGAATACCGTGCGTGAGGCCGCAAAGTGATATGAGGTGTTACATGCTAGATCGATGTGGCATTGAGTCGGGGTCCTGACAGCGTTGGTATCAGAGCTTGACTGTCTGTAGGATTACCAAGCCAAACTGGTCAAAGTTGAGTCTAGAAATTCTTTAGTTATATAAGGGAATTGATTGTGGGATGGAACGTAAGGCTCTTTTTACTCCTTATACCTTATGCCCTTCTGATCTGAGTCATCTTATCTTTCCTACGGGGATTAAGAACTAGGCTATCTCTTCTTGCTATTAGGACCACGTGTTACTAATCAGTAGACTTATAAGATTGTTGGATTTAAGTCTCAGTTCAGTTCCTACTACTTCCGTATGTTAATTGTTGATCTCGGAACCTTGATATTGTGCTTCTGAGTGGTTATGCCACCATTTTGTAGTATGTCTCAAATCTTTTTGAGCATTTATAGCCGTTATGCTATCCGAGTCATCCCAGGTTTCTAAATAGTCTGATGCGTTTGCAAAATCCTTTCCCTCTGGTTTCGATGTTCCTTTATGCCAGCTCAATCACACTAATTGTTGAGTTGAGGTACTCTACTGCCTCGACCTTTATGTTGGAGTTATTATTATGACCCTAGGTGTCTCAGGGGATCATCTAGTGGTCTAGCCATGATTTGTGTCCTAGTGTGATGATTCTGGCCTTTATTCTCGAAAGCATTCCGTGATGCTACTTAGTAGTAGGTATTCTACTCCTGGGTTTGAACCCGAGATTCACCCTACTTACTTCATGTTGATAGTAATTGCTAGCTCCCTTAGGTTATTAGTAACCTTTGCGTTAGTCCTCGAGGTCCGTGGTATATCGTTCTTCCAAATACCATGAACCATTATGGCAGAAGTTTGTTGGATCAAAAGATCACAACAGGCCCTCTATGAGTTCTCCATTCTATATTGCGACTCTGCCAGCTCAACCTTTCTGCATGGGTTATCCGGAAGAATTATGTTGAACTTGGTTCGACATACTAATCTATGCATCCACAACTCAGAAAGTTATATGTTCCTTTGAGTTGTCCCTCTTTAGTTGTCTACTGACCTTCGTCTATCAATTGATAGTCAAGAGTATGCATGCATTCGTTTATCGATGCCTATTACTCCTGTGGTTCGTCAAGCCATTCTATCGTAGAATGATAGGAGAAACAAACTCCAGTACCTCTTCCATATCTAGGATTGGGTCAAAGCAATTGTGCTCCGCAGATCAAAATGCCAGCCCACCTTTTGATTCTGTTCTACCCTGAAGTATTATCGTCTTTATGTCAGGATTTTCATGGGGATTGCACCGGCTCTTGTGAATTCTTGATGTAGTGATACTTCTCGCCATCATTATTCATCCCTCGGTTCCGTGTTGTCGCAACCGGAATGCCGACAAGTGAATCGTGATGTGTGAATTCAATACTCCTAGCAACCTTGTTGCTTGGTAGTTAATGGACAATAATTTCATTCTTAGCATGTTGGTTTTTGAATCGTCCTTCTAAGACTGATCGTGCTACCTAGTCCTTATTTCGGTGCACCCTTCGATTGATGAGTTAGGATCTTGTCAAGTCCTCACTCATTTGATCATATCGTCTTGCCCTCAAAAGCAAGATTGTTCTCGAGCTTAGTAACATATCGGTGGTTCGTGATTTTCCGAAGATCTTCTCGGAAGTATTACCAGGTTGTCACCTGACCGCTGTGTTGAGCTCGTGATCAAGTTGGTTTCTTGTGAACCACCCTTCTCCAAGAATCTGTGTTGGATATCCCTGAGCTAGTTGGTTAAGCTAGACAACAACTTGGAGGGTTGGAAGATAAAAGCTTGCCTGACTTAGTTCGTCCCAAAGGGATATTCTTGTGTAGTGTGTGTTGAAGAAAGATGATATCTTCATCGATTGGTCCCTGTGATCAGTTGCTGGACCTATTGTCTTATCAATCCTTTGATTGAGTGTGGGCTATCGTCAAATCAAATCAGTACCAACGATTCTCGTAATGTTGTCTTATTCGTGGTTGATCCCTCGAGCATACACCATTACATCTTTGGTCTGACCAATGCTATCACCGTGTTCACTTAACTATGGAATTCCTTTCAAAAGGAAACCTAGATGAATTGTTGTTGAGCCCATTGGCAACATCCTTATCTCCTCCATGATGTTGTTGAACATTAAGCTAGTGTTGGAAACTTTTGAAAGCATTTTCTTCATGCTAGCTCATGAAGTATTTGTTTGATGAAAGGAGTGACTCCCTCTTATACACGTGCATTTGGTGAAAGTTGCCGCCGTGAATTCGAGAAAGATTGTTTTGTTTCCTTTGGAATCATCCCCAAATCAGTCATGCACACGTGTGAAGTATTCTGTAGTCTGGAGGCTTGCAACCTTCATTCTATATGTGTCCCTAGCACACTAAGCCACTGATTGACTTGTTCAAGGAAAAGAAATCTATGCTTGGGATCTAATCCATGGACTTGCGTAAAGACTTCGATATCCTCGATGATGGTTCTCCACCTGAACTCGGTAGTGTTTTATTGTAAGACTACCACGTGGTCATGCTTGTCTAGGACATCGTGTTCACATGTTGTAGCAGAACCAGCTCATGTTTTGGAGCTTACTATCGTAGTTCATTCCCCGAGAATCTCGCAACGTCATCTCGTCGATTTGTGTTGCAAACTTTCATTTTTCTTCCTAGATTCGATGAGTCTGGAATATCCTGACACCAACCAGATCTGAATCTCAGGCAGATATGATGGTTTGGAACATTTCCCAAGAACTATAATATTGGTCCCTCGATAACCGGTAAAGTGGATGTCGTGGCCAACACACCTAGCCGGAAGACCTATTATTGTAGTATCTTGTTTGAGGAAGTTGGCCACCTCCCCATAAGGATTTCGTAGGATTTACCTCCGTAATTGTTCCTTATGGATTCTGTTGCTCCCGAAGTCCGACCTTTACTTGATGTTCTAGTTATCAAACCATATCTATGAATGGGTTACACTAGCACGTCAAGGAGAACATTAGAAGCGGAGTTCTAAATGTCTCTCGGTCGATCATCCAGATTTTATTTCCTTGGCCCCGCCAAGGGTGAAATCTGAGAAAGTGTTATCCTCCTTTGCATCTGCATCGTCCATCGCTATTCATCATGGTAGTATGTTGTGTTGTCAGCACCCTTGACACGGATGTTGATAAAACCTTGATGATTGTGGAAATGCTCAAGTTCTTGAGAGCACGTACAAGCGCTACGTGTTATCATCGGCTCTAACTGGGATTCCTCTCAGTTTCCTCGGCAATGCTATGACCTTTTCAAACAGTGAATTCACTCTCTATTGATGAGCCTCTCCCCAGTTACCAGAATCATTCCCAGCATTTGCATTTTGTCCCCAGCTTGCACCGCCAATGTGCCATTCTACCATGGGTCTCTTCCATTTCCGGTGGTAAGCAAGTTCATCCATTACGTTGTCTTCAACAAGGTAATCCACATCAGCCAAGTCCGAGTATACCATTCCACCGACCCCCTCCAAACGATTGCTCGAGAATTGCCTTAGGCTGGTTTAAAGAGTCTCAATGATATCTGAATAAAGGTAATTCTTTTTGCCACTTAAGGGGATATTTCTACGAGTCACCTTCCCTAAGGTGCATCGTTATGGTATCATGGAAACTCAACTCCTCGCTACGTTGACAACCGTTCACCAGCCTCTTAGGTGTGGAATTGTGGTCTACCTAGTGAACCTTCGTCATCTGCTTCACTCCATTCCTATGGATGTGTGCTTCGCCTCTCAGCTCGAGAGATGTTGCTATGTCTCATTCCGTGAGTTAATCCTGAGTTGTTCGACCTTCGAGAAGAACCATTCTTTTAGGATCTTTCCTTTCCTCTCGTTGTCATGTTAGTTGGAGTTCTCAGAGCAAGACTTCGAGACAAAGATGGTGATCAAATCAACGCTTTGATAAAGTGCACCCTGGATCGTGAAGATTGTGCTAGTTTGCGTTTCCCCTTCACCCTACCCTACGCTTGAATCTCGGGACGAGATTTTTGTTTAGTGGGGGTGAGTTGTCACATCCCTGGTCCTGTTATGCACTAGGCTAGACCTCATGTGAGCATCATGTTTTAATTCAAATGAAATTTGAATTGAGGGATTTTCAAAGCCTCAGAAACCTTCTAAAAATGATCAACATTAAAATCTTCTCAAAGAAGCCCAAGAAAATGTTCCTCTTAGTCTCTGAAAATATTGCAAAGAGGTAAAACTCAAAACAATATTTTTGGTATCTCAGAGTTAATTATTTTGGGCCTTTGAATTAAATAAATAGCTATTTGCATTGGATATATATTTGATATATAAATAATATATGTCCAATAATACTGGAACATTTTATGTGGTTTGGTATATTTTAGTCCTAGCCACATAACTATTTCC